>NW_015168760.1:0-16791 GCF_001447785.1 Gekko japonicus | reverse complement strand
TCACTTCCGAAGGATAGGCAGATGGCCACAAAGTCCAGCCCACAAATAACCCGTATGGTTTAAATGGATTCATTTCCATGATATGAACAAAATTAACTCTGGTTTCTGTTTAGGGTAGGGTTGCCAACCTCCAGGTGGTCGCTGGAGCTCTCCTGGTTACTCCCTCTAAGCCGTGGAGTCTTGTGAGCACAAAATTCTGCTTTGTGAGCTACTGGCATTAGAGTTGTGAGCGAGCGATTTGGCTGCTGTGTAAATTAGTTTGCTCTGGAACCATCCTTCCTGAGCTAAGACCAAACTGTGTGAGCCGGAAGCTAAAAAACTGTGAGCTAGCTCACACTGGCTCAGCTTAGAGGGAACACTGATTACACCTGAACTCCAGGCAATGGAGATTAGTCCAGCTGGAGCAAATGGCCTTGGAAGGTGGACTCTATGGCATTGTACCCCACTGAAGTCCTTCCCCTCCCCAAACCACAGCCTCCTCATGTTCCAACCCCCAAATCTCCAGGTATTTCCCAACCTGGACCTGGTGACCCTATCTTAGAGTCGCCCTGACACAGTGATGGCAGCACCACAACATTCCAGGGCCTGAAGGCTACAAATGGGAGGGCAGGGGGGAGGGTTTGTATTATGACAGACATGCTTTGCATTATTCACTGATGTTGGGACGGAGCTTGATGTCCGCCAGGCTTTCACATAGGGGCCACCACTGCCACCACCACCAATGGTATGGATAACAACGGGGCTCGGGATGGCCCCAGGAAGATCTTCTACAACACCATGTGGCACTGCTACCGCCGGACTTACTTGGGACCAATTACAGGACAA
Organism: Gekko japonicus; assembly: GCF_001447785.1. NCBI lineage: Eukaryota > Metazoa > Chordata > Lepidosauria > Squamata > Gekkonidae > Gekko > Gekko japonicus. Next base: position 15,966 of record NW_015168760.1, on the reverse strand, counting down.
GATCACCCCCAAAGAACTGACTGTTACCATCATGAGATTTACTCGGGGACCATCCTGTTTTCATGGAGCACTTTATTTTTATCTGTGTTATTTAATGGTTTTATTGCTTTTATTATGTTTTATGTGGGCTCTGCCCCTTGTAAGCTGCCCTGAGCCCACTCGCAGGGAGGGTGGGGTAAAAATGTCAACAATAAAAAAATAGTGATGTGAAGGTTGCAGCACGATTGTTGAGGTTCAGCTCACATAGACACATGAAGCTGCCATAGACTTGTCTATCAAGTTCAGCACTCATTACTCTGATTGGCAGTAGCTCTCCAGGGTCTCAGGTAAGGGTCTTTCACATCACCTATTAACCAGAGGTTGAATCTGGGACCTTTCACATTTCCTTCTACCTGATCCTTTTAAATTGAGCTACTGAAGACTGAACCCAGAGTTTTCTACATGAAAAGGAGGTGTTGTGCCACAAAGATTCAGCCTCAACTCTTCTGGACTGAAACATAAGGGTTTAAGTTTCATGCAGTTTGCCAGCATCTGTACTTTCTTATGTTCCTGTAGTTCTTGCAGTGAAAACTGTGTGGGATTAAGCTGTTATACCTTATACTGTGTTGTAGGCTTTATTAATGTCGCTGGTAATGCATTATATTTAATGACATGGTTTCTCCATAGCCTTTGTGATCTTTTTGCCCTTAAGATGAATTTACACACAAAAATTGTTATCAGTCTTTAATTTTCTATGTCTTTCTGCCGTGGTTACTTGTACTAATGCTTATTGAATGTTTTCTCTGGAAGGAAACTCAAGAGACAACAGTGGGAAATTAAAATAGGATTCCCTTTACTTACATTTTGATTTCACCATGTAGAACATCAAGTTAGAATAATCATCTACCAGTTGAGCTCAAGTGCTATAATCCCTACTAGAATCACCAGCCTCTATCCCTAGTACCTATTACATAGTAGAAAATTCAGACTACTCTTTTGAATAACAAACTTTTCTGTCTTTTAGCTGCTTTAAGATCCATTCAAGTGTTGAAATCTTTTTTTTTTAATTTTTGGAGGGGTGCACAGAGGTTGTTTTATGCTGTTTTTATGTCCTGGACTTGATTTTAAGGGGTTGTTTCATTGGTTTATTTTAATGTTGTTTTTGTATTTGTATTGCTATTTTATGTTTTATAATTTTATGTTGTTTTAAATTGTAAGCAACCTCAAACATGATTTTAGAGAGGCCACCTCATGAATTCTCTACATAAATAAATAAATAACAAATAAAATAATAACAAATGGCTTTTAAAAATCATTTAACTTTCCTATAAAAATCCAATTCAGGGATCCTTGAAGACCTGAACATGTTCTACAGATTTTTAAAAATGGATAAAATTACAAAAAAACTGAACAACGATGAAGACGACGTTTTTTTTCAAGAATGGAGTGACTTTAAAATATATCTGGAAAAGAACTGGGATGTGAAACAAAACTTAATATGTTTAGATCAATATTAAGTCAAATGAAGTTATCTTGAGATTGTAATGATAAGAAAAATGATATAATTGATGTAAAGTAATGTGAAATGGGGGGGAAGCATTGCGGGAAGCCACGGAAGGGAGGGGAGGAGATGGGAATGGGGTAAACAATGGAAATATGAAATGGTTTAATTTAAATGTTGTATTCCTATGGAAAAAATAAAAAAAATTGTTTACCAAAAAAAAAGAAACTGTTTTCAAAGTTCTCTTGAATTTCAAAATATACTTTGCTGTGTAGTATATTTGTGAAACACCTCAATGGATGCATCAAGCAGTGGTTTCTTGGATATGAATGATATACATGTTCTTATAGGAATAAACAGCTTTAAGAGAGGATTAGACAGATTAATGGAAGATAGGCCTATCAGTGGCTACTAGCCATGGTGACTGAGGGGAACTACCGCATTCAGAGGCACTAAGCCTCTGAATCCCAGAGCCAGGAGGCAACATCAGGAGTAGTTCTTGGCCTCTATGCCCTGTTGTTGACCCTAGAGGAACTGGTTGGCCACTGTGTGAGACAGGATGCTGGACTAGACAGACTATTGGTCTGATCCAGCAGGGGTCTTCTTACATTGTTATGTAGATCTATAATAATTCCAGAGGGGTCACCATTTTAGTTTGTTGCAGCAAAATTCAAAACATGTCATTAGGTTAGTCCTAATTGGTTCATCTGTGAAGTGTTGGAAATGGCCCTTACCCCCTCTGAATGGACTGTTTTCTCTTTCATTACTGTTTCAGAGGAGCTTCCCCTTGTAACATCTCTCCACTCCTGCCTTACGGTTGCTTGAAACTTCAAGTACAAATATGTTTACTATGGATTGCTTCACACATCTTAGTGAAGTGAACTCATGAATGTTTATGCTGGAATTAAATTTTGTTAGTCTTTATAGGGCCATTGGTCTTCTCTTTATCTGTGCAACTATAATGTTTCAAGATTTCAAAAGAATCTGTGCTCAAAAGGACCAGCATGTCCAGACCAAGGATATACAAGTTTGTTTTCACTTCTCAGCACATAAAAAATTAAGATTGTGCTTTGATACTCAATTATTGAAGGAAAATCCAAAGTAAAAGATTAAGAGTGAAGTAGGACAGCATCCCACAATATTTTGAAATATTTAAAACTTTTACATGCATTTGTCCTTGTACTGTACTAGTCAATATAAAGGGCTCCATATAAGCACCGAATGGAAAAATCTAACTGAAACAGTATTTTATTTATGCACGTGTTCCAATAATATGACTTTATATTTTTAGGTGATTTAGATAAAAGAAGTTCTCATCTATATAACAGTATGTTGAAAAGGGGGAACTTTTTTGAAATGTTTCAAGCACCTCCCCCCTGGGGATTTTTTTTTTTTTTGCATTTGTGTGTGTGTGCATGCCCATGCCTGGGAGTCATGGCAACCTCTGGTGACTACTGGGGCATGGAGGACTTCAGAGAGGTGGCTTGATAGCCTGCCTCTGCTTCCCGGCCCTGGTATTCTTTGGAGGTCTCCCATCCAAGTTACTTGCCAGGGTCAGCCCTGCTTAGCTTCCATGATCTAACAAGATAGGACTTGCCTGGGCTATCCAGCCAAGGGCCCCCTTTGGATTTTTTTTTTTTGAGGAGTCATAAGAACATAAGAGAGGCCAATGTTGGATCAGGCCAAAGGCCCATCCAGTCCAACACTCTGTGTCACACAGTGGCCAGAAATACCAGTGCCATCAGGAGGTCCAGCAGTGGGGCCAGGACATTAGAAGCCCTCCCACTGTTGACCCCCCCCCCAAGCACCAAGAAGACAGAGCATCACTTGCCCCAGAGCCCCTAGCTATACCTTGTGGCTAATAGCCACTGATGGACCTCTGCTCCATATGCTTATCTAATTCCCTTTTGAAGCCGTCCATGCTTGTAGCACCCACCACTTCCTGTGGCAGTGAATTCCATGTGTTAATCACTCTTTGGGTGAAGAAGTACTTCCTTTTATCCGTTCTAACCCGACCGCTCTGCAGTTTCATGGAGTGCCCACGAGTTCTTGTATTGTGAGAAAGGGAGAAAAGTACCTCTTTCTTTACCTGCTCTTTCCCATGCATAATCTTATAAACCTCGATCATGTCACCCCTCAGTCGTCTTTTCTCCAAGCTAAAGAGCCCTAAGCGCTTTAACCTTTCCTCATAGGGAAAGTGTTCCAACCCTTTTATCATTCGAGTTGCCCTTTTCTGCACTTTTTCCAAAGCTATAATATCCTTTTTAAGGTGTGGTGCCCAGAACTGCACACAGTATTCCAAATGAGGTCTCACCATTGATTTATATAGGGGCATTATTATATTGGCTGATCTGTTTTCAATACCCTTCCTAATAATCCCCAGCATAGCATTGGCCTTCTTTATTGCAGTCACACACTGTCTCGACATTTTCAGTGAGTTATCCACTACAACTCCAAGATCTCTCTCTTGCTCAGTCTCTGCCAGTTCAGACCCCATCAATGTGTATTTATATTTAGGATTTTTGGCTCCAATGTGCATCACCTTGCACTTGGCCACATTGAACCCCATTTGCCATGTTGACGCCCACTCGCCCATCCTTGACAGATCCCTTTGGAGTGCCTCACAATCCTCACTGGTTTTCACCACCTTGAACAACTTTGTATCATCCGCAAATTTAGCCACTTCACTGCTTACTCCCATCTCCAAATCATTAATGAACAAGTTAAAAAGCAGTGGACCAAGTACTGATCCCTGCGGTACCCCACTGCTTACCACCCTCCACTGAGAAAATTGCCCATTTATACTCACTCTCTGTTTTCTATTAATTAGCCAGTTTTTGATCCATAAAAGGACTTGTCCTTTTATCCCATGATTTTTGAGCTTACTTAGGAGCCTTTGATGAGGAACTTTATCAAAAGCTTTCTGGAAGTCAAGGTAAATAATATCTATTGGATCCCCCTTGTCCACATGTTTGTTCACCCCCTCAAAGAACACTAACAGGTTAGTGAGACAAAATCTTCCCTTACAGAAACTGTGCTGAGTCTGCCTCAATAGGTTTTGTTCATCTATGTGCCTACTAATTCTTTCCTTAATAATGGTTTCCACCAATTTACCCGGTCCTATTCTTTTGGGGAAGAGGCACTGCACAGAGAAGATTTCCTAGTATGCATTTGGGCTAGCTCAGGCACCAGCATTAGTGTAAATCTCTTTGCAGATGTTAGCTGCAGCTTTGGCACTGTGCCCTCCTTCAAATCACCTGTTTTCCTAGTAACAGTGATGTGTTTACACAGCCAGTCAGATTTGACTACATGATGATGTCATTGAGGCTAAATGACACAAATACAAAAACAGGATGTTGTTGTTCAGTCGCACAGTCGAGTCCAACTCTTCGCGACCCCATGGACCAGATCCCGCCAGGCCCTCCTGTCTTCTGCTGTCCTCTGAAGTTTGCTCAATTTCATGTTTGTTGCATCGATGACACTGTCTAACCATCTCATCCTTTGCCGTCCCCGTCTTCTTTGACCTTCAGTCTTTCCCAGCATCAGGGTCTTCTCCAGTGAGTGCTCCCTTCTCATTTGGTGGCCAAAGTATTTGAGCTTCAGTTTCATTATCTGGCCTTCCAGTCAGGGTTGATTTCTTTTAGGATTGACTGATTTCCTGAAATAAACACTGTCCTCATATTGAATTAGCTTTAGTAAGGTTGTGGTCCCATTATGTGCTAGTGGGAGTGGAGGGGAAGTGAGGCTATTCCCTTCAGAGGAATTTGACCCACAGTTGCAAGATCACCCATCCCCTTTGTGCTGTGGGCGCAGCCCATCACTGTGTGATCAGACCCACCACGGCTGTCTTTTTTCTGCTGTTACCCATGCACATAAACGAGGAATCACCCCTCTCATTGAGCGTTCCCCATGGCATATGTGCTTATGTGCATACTGTGAAGGGGGGGGGAACCAGCACTGAGTTGGGATGTCCTGATCATACCATCCTGTTGACATGATGCATGCTGTGAGATCAGACAGGGGAAAGTCTGTCTGTGGCCCGTCGGAACCCATTTAGAACCAGAGTTTCCCCGGTGTCTTTTAACTCCGTTTCCATGGCGGAGCAGCATGGGTTGCTAACGACTGCAGGATGCTTCCCAGATGTTGCTGTCTGATCATTCCCTTTAGATCCATCAGGGATTCGCAGTTATGTCGGATCTAAAGGCATGTGTGATCACAGCCCCAGTGACTTTGATTGCAACCCTAAGAACACTTTACTGGGAGTAAGCCCCAATTAACCGTGTAGGACTTGTGTCCAAGTAGATATGCTTGGGGTTGTTCCCAGCCTCACCTAGACACATCAGATCAGCTTTGGGATCAGGTCTAAGCTATGGGGAAGAAGGAGAGTAACCTTAAAGCAAAAAGGGGCCAAAGAGCTAAACTGAAATGAGCAGGTGTGGAATACGTAAACTTTAAAGCCCTTTCAAAAGTCCTTTTTTCAGTGCTGAAGATTTTACTGGTGAATATTGAACTCTGAGCTACACAACAGATGGATTTCTCTTTCTTTTCCTTTCATTGGCATCACTCACTAAAATCCGCATCAAGGTCTCTTTGATTTTTAGTAAACCAACATTTAATCTTAGAAAAAAGGGTGGGGGAAATTGATTGGCATATGTCAGTTTTATATACAGGAGACTGTAATTAGCTCTGGTTAAAAATAGTCATGGTTTGTTGTTTTTAAAAATCTTCTTGTCAGACTCAATTGGATCTGGTATGAATTTATTTACTAATCAAAGCCTACAGTCCTAAGGCTGCTTAATCAGAAGTCACTCCCATGGTAACCTGTGGGACATGCCACCCCAGTTTATGTGGTTAGGAATGTGCTACAAAATTGATCAAACAAATTCATTTTCTTACTAGAACCACTCTGAATCTTCTTTGAAAATCCTGATAAACATTCCCTTCGTCTCGCTATTTTCCTCACCAGTCTCTTCTCTGTAGGGATTATCCTCTTAATGCACTAATATACTTCATTGTAAATTGATCCCAAACATGTGCATGAATATTAATTTATTTCAGCAAAGAATAACCGTTATAAGCTTTTATCTTCATGCACTGCAAACATTGTAGTTTTTTTTCTTTTCTTTTAGATTTTCTTCTTTTTCCAAAAATAACTCACCTCTTGACCACTTGGGCACCCAGTCATTTAAACCAATTATTTGAAACAACTGGAACCTGAGTACTGTCAGTGGAAGAAATGTGGTTCTCTGCTACATTGCCTTCCTCCCAGCAAACCTAAATCAGTAGATCTGCAATGTCTGTCATGTCTATTAGCCATGATAGTTAAATGGAACAGAAGTGAATTCCTCTTGAATTCTGGGAAGGAACAACAGAGGAAGGCCTTGCTTGATAGGTTTGCCAACCCCCCGGGTGGGGTGGGGGCTGGAGATGTCTCAGAATTATAACTGATCTCTAGACTACACAGATCTGTTCCCTTGGAGAAAATGGCTACTTTGAAGGGTAGCCTCTCTGGTATTCTAAGCCCTCTGAGGTCTCCCAAAACCTTGCCCTACCCAGACTCCAACCATATGACTTCCAGGATAGTGATCTCTAGACTACACAGATCAGTTCCCTTCAAGAAAATGGCTACTTTGAAGGGTAACCTCTCTGGTATTCTAAGCCCTCTGAGATCTCCCAAAACCTTGGCCTACCCAGGCTCCAACCATATGACTTCCAGGATTTCCAGGAATCTGGTTGCTATTGAAAACATAGATGGATTGAGGCCATCCTTATGTTCTCAAGATGGCAGTGAGCTGCTAAGACCAGTTATGCGAAGAATCCTGTCAAAATCCCCATTTTGAGTAGATGACGGGGATGGCAAAGGATGAGATGGTTAGACAGTGTCATAGATGCAACGAACATGAAATTGAGCCAACTTCAGAGGACGGCGGAAGACAGGAAGGCCTGGCGTGATCTGGTCCATGGGGTCGCAAAGAGTTGGACTCACCTGTATGACTGAACAACAACAAATCCCTTTCAGAGCAGGGCTGCAATGGCTCAAGTGGTTAAGATGTTAAACCGCAGACCAGAAGGTTGGTAGTTCAGCAGTTTGAGACCCAAGTGCCGCAAGACGGAGTGAACTCCTGTCTCTGGTCCCAGCTCCTGCCAACCTAGCAGTTTGAAAGCAAGAAATTGCAAGTAGATAAATAGGTACCACTTCAGTGGGAAGGTAATAGTGTTCTGTGCACCTTGGCATCTAGTCATGCCGGCCAGATGACCATGGAAATGTCTCTGGAGAGCACTGGCACTTCAGCTTGGAAACGGAGATGAGAACCGCATGCCTAGAGTCAGATTTGACTGGCTTTCGAGCAAGGGAAACCTTTACCTTTACCTTAATCCCTTTCAGCTTCTCTCCTAAAATTCAAACACTTCTCTCCAGTTCAAAGCGTTCTGCGCTTCCAGGGTTTCTTAACCACAGAGTTCTTCCCTGCCCTGCCCATGCACTACAAGCAAGAACCGAATATTCAGTTGAATACATTTCCAGATTGATTTTCCTCCCCTCTGCTGGAGGTTTTCAATTCATCATGTCCTCTAATCACCGAATCCACCGGTGCAAAATAAGTTTCATATTCCACTGCTGCAGCAGTGCATTCCATAGCTGAATCCTAGGAGGATCTTTTTAGGGAGGGAGGGGGTTCAACCACTGCATGTAGCAGTTTAGGGCTGTTCCACAAAGGCATTAGATGGTACTTACAGTCAAAAAGCATTAGCAAGAACTTCCGTCATGTTAATACCTGGCTGAGTCCTCTCTTATTAAATATGAATGAGGCAGATTAGTTCCATTAATGCTGAAATGGAGACTGCTAGGGGGGCTTGCTGAGCCCCAAAAGGCTTTAAAAACCTTAAACTACAGAGGAGAAAACACATTTTCCTTCTTTATATTTCTGCTTCTGAGCTGAGAGCGCAGGTGCACTTTGCCTCTGCTTGTGGTCTAACTGATACACATACCGAAATGCTTTTTCTCCCATGTGAAGTGCTCACCACAAAATCAAAACACAGCATTCTTTGGTGTGGAAAGTCCGAACTCTGTGTGTCAGCACTGTGACAAGGGAGTGTTGGTGGGCGTGTCAAAATTCCACACTATAATTAAAGAAAAAGAAGCGGAGTCACAAGGGAGTTTATACAGAAAGGTTTAGAAGATTTCTTTTCCTATTGGCTGAAGTAGGTCTGGTGATAGATGAGCACAGTGAAATCCCACAGTCTATTTCTTTTCTTCTTCTTTTTTGAAATCTGAAGGCTAGCATGAATCAATTCTGTTTTGATCAAAAGAGAAATCTGAAGAGAGGAGGGGCAGAAAGGCAGGTTCTACATTTCAGGATTTGTTCTACAGATGCTCAGATGCAGGTAACATATTCCCAAACATTCCTACCCTTTTGCTAAAGCAGCTAGTAAACAACTTAACATTTGTAAAAAAAAAAAAAAAACCTGTGCAAGGGCTGAAGTGCTGTCAGGTCACAGCCAACTTATGGTGACTCCAGCAAGTGGCTTTCAAGGCAAGGGAGAAGCAGAAGTGGTTTGCCATGGCCTTCTTCTGCAGAGCCTTCCTTGGTGGTCTCCCTTCCAAGTACTGACCATGTTTTTTCCTCCAAGACCTGATGAGATGGGGCTATACTATGCCATCTTTTCAAAGAAATATTACCTTTACAGTTATGAAATGCTGGAAAAGGTGAGTCATACTGAAGACAACAATGCTCTTTTCGAGAATGACAATCACTAAGTTGGAGAAGCAAACAGACATTGGTAAAAAAAAGTCAGTGCTTCTGGATTCAGATGCAGGTGTTAGAAGACTGGTTTGGGTCACCTAAGGATACTGTATTAGTAATGTCCCTGGTTAAATTGATATCTCTTGTTTATTTAGTCAGATCTCTTTCTGTTCTTTTTGATGGTTCATTGAAGGGTTATTCGTACGGTTTCCTTGACTTTGTTGTCTTCCCTTACTGTATTTGTAACCGATGCATCAGTTGTTATAATCTGCTCATTTAGACATATTTAAGCATTTGGAAGCTTTATTTCTTAGTTAGATTTGTGACTCAGAGATTTCTGGTGTTAGAAATGGGGACTCTAGCAAGGAGGGACCTGAGAATACCTTGCATGGTTCTAGTATCTCAAAGACTTTAAAAGGAGGCATTTGGTGTGTCAAGTGCTCTGATCCATGAGTGCTGATACCTGCAGGTCACTCTGGGTTTGTGGTTATTCTTAGGATGATTTCTGTTAGTCTAAAAAGACAGGTGATAGATTACCAAGATCATTGTGAACGACTCAGTGCAAAAGCATAACTGGAGCAAGAAGTCCTTGTGTACAGAGATAACTCTTTCTTTCAGAACTTTGCCATTTGGAGAAACTGTGAGAACAATAGCCGCCAAGATGGCAGCCGTACTCTTTATTGCAAAGACAACTCTGATCGGGAGGGATTTGCAGTTAAAACTAAACTTGGATGGTGTGTGTCTTTTACAATTCCTATTCTGCTTTCTCTCCAAGGAGCTCATAGTGGTGTAGATGGTTCTTTTCTTCTTCATTTAACCATCACAACACCTATAAAGTACTGAGACTGAGGCATAGCATAGTGATTTCAGCTCATACGTTACTTAGGTGTCAGCAAGCTGCCAATGTTTTATTTTCTTTCATGTATGTCTGTGCGCTTGCCCTGGTATGTGTAGACTTATAGATGCGCATGGCTTTGTAGCTCGCCATAACATTATTATCTTCCCAAAAGCCACAGGTGGAAGCAAAGCTCATTAGCAAGGCTTGTTAGTGCGAGAAGCTCTCATGCCTCACCATGAGAAAAGATAACATGAGAGGCTTGGGACCGTTAGTTCTCATGCCCAAAGGCGTGAACGGGAAAAGCCTGAAAGCACGCAGGAAACCCCACAATTGGGTAGTACCCTGTTTCCCCGAAAATAAGACCTACCCCAAAAATAAGCCCTAGCAGGATTTCTATGTATTTGTGGTATAAGCCCTAGTGTGTCTTCTTGAGAAAAAATAAATATAAGACAGTGTCTTATTTTCGGGGAAACACGGTAGTGGTTTGAATGTTTGATTATATCCTGTGCCATTGATTGTGTTCTCCATTCTGAACAGTGATTCTGTTATGCACCTTTCAGCTCTAATAAAGTTACCTTTTCCATAAAGCGTGCTTATTAGGATGCCAAGAGGAGTCTGAAAAGAGAAAACTGGAGATACAGAAGCCGGCCAGAGGCCCGCTTTAAATACAAGTACAAACCACACCCGTGATAGGATTATTTACAGTGTTCCTGCAACCATAGGTTCCGTTGAGGATCCGGATGAGCCGATAGGCTAGTTCTAGGATCCTCTCCTTCTATTGTCTCTGGATGCGAAGCTAGGTCAGTTTGCATGGCCACGGTTGGCGTGCGCGGTTGCCATTAGAACACAACAACAACCCTGTGAAGTAGGTTATTCTGAGAGAGGGATTAGCCCAAAATCATTGAGTGATGCTCATTGCAGAGTAAGCGTTTGAAACTGGATCTTCATCCTCCTCCTCCAATAATTTAACTACTACACCTCATTAGCTTTTCAGACAAGGACTAAACTGTAAACTGGAGATTCTTAAACTTTATTATATTACAGATCATCAAAGTAACTGAAATTAAAACTCATCTTCTGTGTTCACATGCATTAAAAGAATCCGTAAGATGTTTGGCACTCAAGATACTCACTGATCAAATAACTCAAAGTAATATGGATATGGATATATACTCCAAATTCGTAGTTAAGCGGTTTCCTGTATTAGGTTATTTGGCTTCTCACAATGTGGTTCCTAAAAAAATTGGTTCATATGAACTTGCTTAATATCTGACATTAAAAAGGTTGTGTGCTATGTTTGGTAGTTGGTTGATTTAAATTCGTTGTTATGGTCCACTTCCCTAATGCAACATAATTGAGAAGTATTTTTGTACGACGTTCTGATGTGTTCTTGTTTTGTGTACATATTGTAATAAACTCAATAAAATAAAAAACTACAGAAGTTAATTTCCTTTATGAGGCAAGGAATGTAGACTTGTGGAGACTTGTGGAAACTCAATAAAATAAAAAACTACAGAAGTTAATTTCCTTTATGAGGCAAGGAATGTAGACTTGTGGAGACTTGTGGAAAATCAATAAAATAAAAAACTACAGAAGTTAATTTCCTTTATGAGGCAAGGAATGTAGACTTGTGGAGACTTGTGGAAAATCAATAAAATAAAAAACTACAGAAGTTAATTTCCTTTATGAGGCAAGGAATGTAGACTTGTGGAGACTTGTGGAAAATCAATAAAATAAAAAACTACAGAAGTTAATTTCCTTTATGAGGCAAGGAATGTAGACTTGTGGAGACTTGTGGAAAATCAATAAAATAAAAAACTACAGAAGTTAATTTCCTTGCTCGAAAGCCAGTCGAATCCGACTCTAGGGTTGCGGTGCTCATCTCCGTTTCAAAGCCGAAGAGCCAGCGCTGTCCGAAGACGTTTCCGTGGTCATTTGGCCGGCATGACTAAACACCAAGGCTCACGGAACGCTGTTACCTTCCCACCGAAGTGGTACCTATTTATCTACTTGCAATTTCTTGCTTTCGAACTGCTAGGTTGGCAGGAACTGGAACTAGAGATGGGAGCTCACCCCGTCTTGCGGCACCCGGGTCTCGAACTGCTGAACTACTGATCTTCCACAGCCTGCAGTTCAGTTTCTTAACCACTTGAGCCACCGCAGCTCCAAAAAACCCTTAAGATATATCTAAAATGTCTAATATATGTAAAATGATTACAAGTCCTACAAATAAAAACTATACAGAACCATACTTCTTATTGTGATATTTTACCAAGTAGAAGCAGAATTTGGCTATTTGTCTGGAGATAATTGGGATTTTCATTAACTAAAAGTCTTTCCAGGCAGGTCTCATCTGCATCAACTGATGGTCTGTCTAAAAATGGGGATATAAATGTATCCCTATGAACTTGATGGCACGGGCACCTAAAGAACATATGAACTATCGATTCCTCTTCTTCAATAGAACAAAGGCAACATCTATCTTCATATGGGATCTTCCTGTATTTCACAACTAGAACCCTTGAAGGGATAACTGCACAACGATCCAAAGTAAAAGCTCTTCTATGAGATGGTGCATCCAAATACATAAAATATTTGGCCATATTCGTAACGTATTTGGACTCTCTGAGGGTCACGAAACAAGGGGCTTTTATTAAATCTTGCTGTCGCTGTATATCACGTACCCTTTGTTTGATGGTACTTTTGGCCTGGGCCCTGCTCTGCACCAAAAGATTCTCAAGAGAGAGTCCTATTCTTTCTAAATCAATTTTGACCATTCACATCCACCTTGGATGATGAGAATCTTGAATTATTAGTGGGAAAAGGCCACGTTGGAGCAGAAATTCCCCTCTGCATTGCACACCACTTTCACTTTCTTTGATAGTTGGATTTTATGGTAGCGTCCACACCTCATGTTGGTTTTACTTCCTTTGATCTCTTGGTTTTATGGTACCATCTGCATAGATTTATGGCTGTTCAGGGGTGACTCTGCAGTCAGTACAGCATTGCCCTGTGGTATTTGAATGTTGTTTTGAGCGACATCTTTTTGTGCTCCAGTGTGGGTTTGGTAAAACAATGAAGAGAATGCTAGATGCAGAATGGGCACAGTAAAATCCAGTTGGAAAGTGCACTGAAAGTGGATTATTTTGTGTGTGTGACTGCAGCCTTTAACCACTATACCATGCTGGCTATGTAAAACTAAACCCAGGATCTTTTGAGTCTAGTGTATAGATAGCTCCAATATTGGCTTCATAAGTTTCCCAGAGAAGAAAAGACAAAGGGGGGGAGAGATAATTAACTTCGGCCCCTGCCTCACGGGGGGGGGAGTACGGCCAAAGTGCGTCTTTTTAAAGCCGCACTAAAAGAAACACGCGGCGGCGGGATCACATAGATCCCCTGAGCCGCTGTGCAGTTATTCCCCAGCACGATCAGATGCCAGGGGGGAAGCTGCTGAAGAGGGAGCGAGGCAGCCGAACTGCGCATGTGTGCACGTGCGCAGTTCGGCTGGGAGCCTGGATTGCTCTGGACGACGAGTGCGCTGGCAATCCCACGGCCGCGCTTGCTGCGGTGCTGCAGGTAAGTCCTCCTCTGTAGGAGGTTCTTTTTTGCAGCGCGTTTCCCGGGTTTAGGGACAGATCAGGGATGGGTGTGCACCGCTTCCCAGATGTTGTGGTGAGATCGCGCCCATTTGCTGCACCCCTGATCCGTCCCTCTCCCGGGCCAAAATCTCCCATGTGACCGGGGCCTAAATTGACCTAACCAAAATACAGCACAGCAAAAGGAAGCAAAACAATATCAGTACAAGACAAGAGAGACTGACCTGTTCAATGGCAACAATACCATAGCAATTTACTTGTGGTAATCGAGTAAAAACTATTCTTGTTTGTACAGTCCTAGTGCTCAGTAGTATTACTTTAAGCTAATACCCAATTAAAGTTATTTTTGGCCCAAGTTGTGTCCCTCCCATGGGGTCAGATCAGAGAAACCAACTCAGAGAGAAGAAATAGGTGTAGAGGTTGCCCCAAAAGGGACCAGAAGATATGATGGGATGAGCTGGGAGGGGTTTTCAGGATAGGAAGGGAAGAAGTTCCTAGCCAGGTGGAGATGTTATGGGAGAAGACTAGTCTCCCTTATAAATAAAAGCCGAATGGTGGTAGCACTTCTCTAGAACATTCCACATGCTCTGGAATTGGTTGGCGCCCTGGTGTGTCACTCAGAATCTGTCCCTATCCACTGGCTGCATTGCTTGAGTCTCGCCTCCAACATTCTAAACAGTTTGCTATTCATCTCCCCCCCCATACCAGTCAGAACACAGAGGTTATTTGCATATACAGCCTCATTGGCCTTTGCCTCGGAACACAGAGGTCGTTTGCATATGCGACTTGATTGGCTTTTGCCTCTAACATTCTAAACAGTTTTGCTGTTCTGAGGTAAAATGTGTCCAATCTCCAGGTGAGGGCTGAAGATCACTCAGAATTACAGCTGCTTTCCAGATGGCAGAGATCAGTTCCCCTGGAGAAAATGGTGGTCTCTGTATCCTTATATGCTGCTGAGGTGGCCCCCGTATGACAGCCAACATGACGTAACAGTCAGGGCTTCAGAGCACAGGAGAGGCTGCAGATGTGTGGGGGTGGAAAGCTGAAGAGTGAGGGGGGAATAAAGGTAGGTTGATGATTGGCTGGGAAGGAGATCAGGTTGCCAACTCCAGGTGAGAAATTCCTGGAGATGTGAGGGATGGCGCCTGGAGACGGTGAGGTTTCAGGAGGCGTGGGACCTCGGACAGGTACAAAGCCATAGATTCCACCTTCCAAACCAACTATTCCCTTCTGGGGAACCATCGTTGCCAATCTCCAGGTGAGGACTGGAGATCACTCAAAATTATAACTGTACTTTAGGTAGCAGAGATCAGTTCCTCTGGAGAAAATGGTGGACTCAGTGTCATTATACCCTGCTGAGGTCGCCACAGCAAATTGACACTGAGTGTCCAAGGCTGGAGCACCCACCCAGAGCCTCTTTCTAGAGGCGGTTTTAATTATTTCCACAACGGGCCTTTTTCCTAGTTGGCTATAAAGCTGATTGGCCAGGTGGGGAGAAGAGTGGTTAGAGAGATGCAGAGAATCATTTTCTGGAAGGGAAGTTATGGCTCCGATCATACACAGAAGTTTGTTAGCCGAATTGCTTTATCTACAGCAATTGGCAATTTAGATGGGTTCTTGCCAGTGTCTACCAAGGTCCAGTTCCCACCAAGGGTTACCAGTAAAAGGAGTAGAGGCTGGTGTTGTTCAAAATATAAATGTCTTTTACTTAAGAATATAAATCACATACAAACAATACTGATGCTCTCACACATTCAATCAAGTTCCTTAGAAATACAGTATTAAAAGGATAAGCACATAAGGTAGGATGATGATGGGTGATACTTATCTGTCCTGAAGCTTTGTTCGTTCCAATGAAGAATGGATGGGGAGAAATAGAATTCTAGGGAAGTTTAACACACAGCTAAAACCAGCCAGCACATGTGGGCAGTAGAGGCAAGGGTTGGGGATAGCAAGCTGGACAAAAGGGGAGTTAAAGCAGACAGGGGGTGTTGCAGGGATTGCGGCTAGCAAGGTCCAGATGACTGGTCCTTACCTTTTATAGGTGGTTCTTTGGGTGGGTGGCAACTGTGCCAACCTCTTGATTCACCTACCGTTTAGACCATCCCAAGACTAATCCTATTGGTTGCGTGTAGTGAGGGGTGGCAACCTAGAGGGATGGACAATATTGTAACTTAAGACCTAACTCAAAGAATGGCATCTGGGCAAGTGTGAAACTTGGCATCAAGTGCAGATGAAGCTGGCCATTCCTCTGGTCATAAAAAGTCCATCTGGCAGAAAATGCCAATCTCTCCCTTATAATAATTGAAT
>NW_015168759.1:148725-151710 GCF_001447785.1 Gekko japonicus | reverse complement strand
CCTGTGAGGTAGGTTACACTGACTGAAAGACAGAGTGAGAGAAAGAGAGAGACAGAGAGAGATTGTGCCCGAGGTTCTGCCGAATATAATGGCCGAGTGAGGATTTGAACCTGGGTCTTGGCTGTCCCAATATGACATTTTATTTATTTATTTATTTATTTGTTAGATTTATATCCCGCCCTCCCCAGCAGGCTCAGGGTGGCTACAACAAAGGCAATTGCCATAACAACAGTTGATTAAAACATCATAAAAAACAATCATTACACAGTAAAGACAATCATTAAGTAAAGTGCGGTGCTCTTGATGTTGAAATTTTTCCTCAATCCAAGATTTTGAACACTGCATTAAAGATATAACCACACAATATGCCTGATGTGTGCCACGTGTACACGACCGGACTCAGAGTTAGAAATATATTGGGGGAACTCAGCTTCAGAAGTGCTTGTTCTCTTGGAACTGCAAGGGAGACCTGTGTGTGTGGGGGCTTTACTTCCCACCTTGATAGTTTCCTCCCCACCTAGGGTTGTCAACCTCCAGGTGGCGGCTGGAGACCTCTCGCTATTATAACTGATCTCTAGGCGACAAAGATTAGTTCCCCTGGAGAAAATGGCTGCTCTGGAAGGTGGGTTCTATGGCATTATAACCAGTTGAAGTCCCTCCCCTCCCCAAACCCCACCCTCCGTCCAGAGGAACTGGAAAAATACCAGAGGAACGTCTTGTAGATTTTCCGGGCTGTATGGCTGTGGTCTCGGCATTGTAGGACCTGACGTTTCACCAGTAGCTGTGACTGGCATCCTCAGAGGTATCACACAGAAAGTTGGAGTACTCTCTGTGTCAAGGTGAGAAGGAAAATGGCACAGAGAGTCCTCCCTCTTTCTGTGTTATACCTCTGAGGATGCCAGTCACAGCTGCTGGCGACACGTCAGGTCCTACAAGGCCAAGACCACGGCCAGACATCCTGGAAAATCTACAACAGCTAATGAACTCCGGCCGTGAAAGCTTTCGACAGCATACCAGAGGAACTCCCCACTCGGAGCAAGCAATGCTATTCTCAACATACTTTTGCCAGTGGAAAGGGGGGAACTCCCCCACTCACCCTAGAAGAGAAAGAAGAAGAGGAGGAGGAGGAGGAGGAGGAAGAGATTGGATTTATACCCCACCAGTTTGGTGTAGTGGTTAAGTGTGTGGACTCTAATCTGGGAGAACCAGGTTTGATTCCCCACTCCTCCACTTGCACCTGCTGATGTGACCTTGGGTCAGTCACAAGCTCTGGCACAGCTGTCCTTGAAAAAGAGCAGTTTGTGTCAGAGTTCTCTCAGCCCCACCCACCTCACAGGGTGTCTGTTGTGGGGAGGGGAAGGGAGAGGAGTTTGTAAGCCGCTCTGAGACTCCGAGTGAAGGGCGGGGTATAAATCCAATCTCTTCTTCTTCTTCTTCACTACCGGAAGAAGTCTCAGAGTGGCTTACAATCTTTGTTCCCTCCCCACAACAGACACCCTGGGAGGTAGGTGAGGCTGAGAGAGCTCTCTCGAGGACTGCTCTGGAGAGAACAGCTCTGAGAGAACTTGTGACTGACCCAGAGTCACACCAGCAGCTGCATGTGGAGGACTGGGGGACCAAACTTGGTTCTCCCAGATCAGAACCCGTGCTCCTAATCACTACACCAAACAGGCTCTGGGAGGGAAAGCAAAGCAGATGGGAGGGAATCAAGGGGCTCTCAGCACTGCACAGACGAGGGCTTCTGAAGGGAAGTCCCCCAGTGTACATCTGACTAAGAATCCTCTCGCACTTCCGTGTCCCGACACGTGACAAGCCTGCCGTGTCATTTGGCCCTTGTTCAAGCAGCTCTCCAAGACAAGATTTCTCTCCCCGGAGAATTCCCTATTTACAGTTTCTCTGGTTTATCGTCTTCAATGGCTTTAATTTATTTGCTTTGAGTCTTACCTCCTGTAATCCTAGTTGAAGTATTATTTAACTTTTTTTTTTCCCCTGTAAAAGCCTGGCAGTGCTGAGAGCTTTTTGAAAATATCAGCCCAGACCAATTGGGAAGACGGAAAGGTTTCAGTGTGATTCACCAATGAATGTAGTAAGGACAAATCCCCACTAAATCAGTGAAGGGTAAACAGATTTGCCAATGGATTTGTCATCACCCCAACGGCTTCTAAGGGTTTAACCAAAACCAGGTACCCACTGAAGTGCTTTATTCTCAGGAGGTGGTGGGCTCTCCTTCTTTGGAGGTTTTCAAACAGAGGCTGGATGGCCCCATCTGACAGCACTGCCGATTCTGTGAACTTGGGCAGATCACGAGAGGGAGGGCAGGAAGGGCCACATCAGAGTTTAGTTCTCGTGGCCCTTTCTGACACGCCCAGGGAAATGCTGATCGCCACTTTGGAGTCAGGCAAGATTTTTTTTCTCCAGGCCAGTTTGGCTGGAGATCTTGGAGGTTTTTGTCATCTTCTGGGCATGGAGCAGGGGTCAGTGGGGGTGGGGGGAGGTATCTCTGGATTTTCTACATTGTGCAGGGGGTTGGACTAGATGACCCTAGATGTACCTTCCAAATCTATGATTCTAAGGTCAGTATTACCTACTCAGACTGGCAGAGGCTCTCCAGGGTCTCAGGTACAGGCCTTTCCCACCACCTACTACCTGATCCTTTCAACTGGAGGTGCCAGGGATTGAACCCGGGACCTTTTTGCATGCCAAGAAAATGCTCCACCACTGAGCCACAGCCCCTTCCCAGTCACTCTACACTGTGTTACAATCCGTCCTGAAAACCATCTTGGTTTCGGAGCCAGTTTGGTGTAGTGGTTAAGTGTGCGGACTCTAATCGCGGGGAGGGGGGGCGTAAAAATGCAAAATATATAAATAAATAAATAAATAAAATAATCTGGGAGAATCGGGTTTGATTCCCCACTCCTCCACTTGCACCTGGCTGGATGACCTTGGGCAAGCCATAGTTCTGATCAGAGCTGTCCTTGAAAAAGA
>NW_015168759.1:147559-148605 GCF_001447785.1 Gekko japonicus | reverse complement strand
AGCACTTTCTGTCAGAGCTCTCTCAGCCCCACCTACCTCACAGGGTTTCTGTTGTGGGGAGGGGGAGGGAAAAGGAGTTTGTAAGCCGCTCTGAGACTCCCTTGGATAGTGAAGGGCAGGGTATAAATCCAATCTCCTCCTCCTCCTCCTCTACTGGACTCCTGACCCTCTCAGGTGGAGTCCACGTGCAATTGGATATTATGCAATGCTAACCATTCACCTCCTGGATTTTCCCGGATTCTAATCCCCATACCGTCGGAAATTCAGGTGGTAAATGGTCACGCTAGTGCAGTATCCAGAGGCACCTCGATCCCTCGATCAGCACATATCCCTCATCCTTCAAAGCCCTTGAACCCTCTTACCCTAATACTTTCTTATCGTGATGCACACCTTACCCAAGACCTTCAAATCTAGCTTAGCCACTAGCGTTGCCAACTCGTTTGGGAAGTTCCTGGAAATTTGGGTGGCGCCTAGGGAGGGTGGGGTTTTGATGGTGGAGCAGCAGACCCATGGCTATAGTGGGCCAACTTCGGGGCTGGGCTCCCCGACTTACCGCCCAGACCTCCCAACTTCCCATCCAGCTGTTTTATTTTGTTTTTGAGTGTGCCACGGCCAACGTCAAGCTGTGCCATCGCCCTGCCCTGCCTGCTGGTAGTGTACCTCTGGCTGGCTGTGGGCAAGGCATGCCACAGGGCACACCTGATCCCTACTCCAGCCCCCCCCCATCAGGCCTGTAGCTACAGCGGGACATTTAGGGGCCTGGCCCCCCAACTTCCTGCCACGGCCCCCTGACATAAGAGCATAAGAACATAATAGATGCCAATGTTGGATCAGGACAATGGCCCATCCAGTCAAACACTCTGTCACACAGTGGCCAAAAATACCAGGGACCATCAGGAGGTCCACCGGTGGGGCCAGGACACTAGGAGCCCTCGCACTGTTGACCCCCCCAAGCACCAAGATGACAGAGCATCACTTGCCCCAGAGCCCCTATCTATACCTTGTAGCTAATAGCCACTGATGGACCTCTGCTCCATATGCTTATC
>NW_015168759.1:143266-146890 GCF_001447785.1 Gekko japonicus | reverse complement strand
ACTCTAATCTGGGAGAACCGGGTTTGATTCCCCACTCCTCCTCTTGCACCTGCTGGATGACCTTGGGCAAGCCGTAGTTCCGATAAGAGCTGTCCTTGAAAAAGAGCCGTTTCTGTCAAGAGCTCACTCAGCCTCACCTACCTTACAGGAGAGCCAGTTTGGTGTAGTGGTTAAGTGTGCGGACTCTAATCTGGGAGAAGCGGGTTTGATTCCCCACTCCTCCACTTGCACCTGGCTGGATGACCTTGGGCAAGCCATAGCTCTGATAAGAGCTGTCCTTGAAAAAGAGCACTTTCTGTCAGAGCTCTCTCAGCCCCACCTACCTCACAGGGTTTCTGTTGTGGGGAGGGGGAGGGAAAAGGAGTTTGTAAGCCGCTCTGAGACTCCCTTGGATAGTGAAGGGCAGGGTATAAATCCAATCTCCTCCTCCTCCTCCTCTACTGGACTCCTGACCCTCTCAGGTGGAGTCCACGTGCAATTGGATATTATGCAATGCTAACCATTCACCTCCTGGATTTTCCCGGATTCTAATCCCCATACCGTCGGAAATTCAGGTGGTAAATGGTCACGCTAGTGCAGTATCCAGAGGCACCTCGATCCCTCGATCAGCACATATCCCTCATCCTTCAAAGCCCTTGAACCCTCTTACCCTAATACTTTCTTATCGTGATGCACACCTTACCCAAGACCTTCAAATCTAGCTTAGCCACTAGCGTTGCCAACTCGTTTGGGAAGTTCCGGGATATTGGGGTGGCGCCTAGGGAGGGTGGGATTTTGATGGTGGAGCAGCAGACCCATGGCTATAGTGGGGCAACTTCGGGGCTGGGATCCCCGACTTACCGCCCAGACCTCCCAACTTCCCATCCAGCTGTTTTATTTTATTTTTGAGTGTGCCACGGCCAACGTCAAGCTGTGCCATCGCCCTGCCCTGCCTGCTGGTAGTGTACCTCTGGCTGGCTGTGGGCAAGGCATGCCACAGGGCACACCTGATCCCTACTCCAGCCCCCCCCCATCAGGCCTGTAGCTACAGCGGGACATTTAGGGGCCTGGCCCCCCAACTTCCTGCCACGGCCCCCTGACATAAGAGCATAAGAACATAATAGATGCCAATGTTGGATCAGGACAATGGCCCATCCAGTCAAACACTCTGTCACACAGTGGCCAAAAATACCAGGGGCCATCAGGAGGTCCACCGGTGGGGCCAGGACACTAGAAGCCCTCGCACTGTTGACCCCCCTCAAGCACCAAGAAGACAGAGCATCACTTGCCCCAGAGCCCCTATCTATACCTTGTGACTAATAGCCACTGATGGACCTCTGTGCCATATGCTTTATCCAGTTCCCTCTTGACGACATCCATGCTTGTAGCCGCCACCACGTCCTGTGGCAGTGAATTCCATGTGTTCATCACTCTTTGGGAGAAGAAGTGCTTCATTTTATCCGCTCTAACCCAACCGCTCAGCAATTCCATGGAGTGCCCATGAGTTATCATCTTGTGAGAAAGGGAGAAAAGTACCTCTTTCTCGACCTGCTCTATCCCATGCATCATCTTATAACCCTCATAAACCATCCATCCCCTTGGCCCCCAGGGACTTCCATCCATCCCCCGGCCCCCAGCTCTCTGGGCTGCCCGGAGGACTCCCAACGGCTGCCCCTTCCCCAAGCGAGGCTTGCTTCCCCAGGCAGAGTGTGAAGCCTGCAAAAGCGAGGTCTTTTAAAATTTAATTTTAATTTTAGTTTTAATGTTGTGACGTCAGTGCCCCCCGACTTATTTAAAGGGCCCTCCAAATTACAAAATCCCGGGTACAGGCCTGCCCCCCCATCACATTTTCGTTTTAACTTTTACTCTCTCGTCGCTCCTGACACAGTGCCCCTCAACTTATTTAAATGCTCCCCAAAGTCAAAAATCCTGGTTACAGCCTTGGGGGTGGGGGGACATCCGTGAAATATAACCCTATAGAGTCCACCCTCTGAAGCAGCCTTTTCTCCCAGGGAACTGATCTGCTTGGTCCGGAGATGGGCAGGTGAGGCTGAAGGGGAGAAGAAGCAGATCTCCAAAGGAGAACAATTCTGCATTTTGCAAGTAACTCTTTTCTCTTTTGTTTCACTCTGTTTAGGCCTCCCAGCCCTGGTGGTTGCGATCTCTGTGGGATTCACAAAAGCCAAGGGGTACGGCACCGTGAATTAGTGAGTAACTTCTCTCATTCTTTCTTGAAT
Organism: Gekko japonicus; assembly: GCF_001447785.1. NCBI lineage: Eukaryota > Metazoa > Chordata > Lepidosauria > Squamata > Gekkonidae > Gekko > Gekko japonicus. The sequence continues at coordinate 144,674 of NW_015168759.1, read as the reverse complement.
TTGACCCCCCCAGAAATTCATAATCAAGGATTCTGTTTCAGGTTTCATGGGTGGAAGAGGTCCATTGAGCACTAATCCGAGTCCTTCATCAACTCTTAGGAACATGAACGTGGGGTGTTTCACATGTCCTCCATATGCTCGACCACTGAGCTCCGTTCCTCCAACTGTTGCTCGGGAACATTGGCTCGCAGAAGTCCCCAGGGGCATAGTGCTGGCTTAGGCATGGAGAGGAGCAGATGCTCTCTAAGACAAAATGAATGAGAACTCCGCGCTGAATCGCTCAGCAGCGATGTTTAGGTCCATCAAGGCTTAGAGATTCCATATGTCCACGTGGCAGATCCCCCGTGGCCGCGGATAAACAAGAGGGCAAATGGAAATTCTCCTGCAGAGGAGGGAAGACAAAGGCAATCAAGCGCCAAATTATGGAGCACATAGACAAAAATATACGTTCCTGCCCACCTTCCACTGACCTCCAGAAATCCAATAGGTGTAAATTATTCTGGGGAAACGCATCTTATTGGAAATCTTCATCATTTATGAAATCTCTTCCGGAGGGCCCAGCTTTATGAAATTTAAGAGAAAGAACGGAGGAAGTGGATAGGTTGGCTTCTCTGACTGAGGCATCTGGGAGGTTCAGAACTTAGTGTTGATGTTGCCTGCAAAAAGTCCCTTGGGATTTTGGATTCCCATCTGATCACCGGGATTCAGATGACAGAAGGATCCTACAGCAACAAATCGGTGTGTTATAAGGGTTAGATTGCTGGACTAGGATCTAGCAGATCCAGCTCAAAATCCCCTTTCCAGCCATGGAAACTTTGCTGGGTGATCTCGGTCCAGTCACACACGGTTGGCCTCTTGTTTGGTGTAGTGATAAAAGCCTTGGTGCCGTTCAGGAATCAGATGTGTTACCCAAATAGGTAGAGCCAGTGTGGTGTCGTGGTTAAGTGTGTGGACTCTAATCTGGGAGAACCGGGTTTGATTCCTCAGTCCTCCACTTGCAGCTGCTGGATGACCTTGGGCAAGCCATAGTTCTGTCAGAGCTGTTCCCTCATGGACAGTTCTCTCAGAGTTCTCTCAGCCCCACCTGCCTCACAGGATGTCGTGTAGTGGTTAAGTGTGCGGCTTCTAATCTGGGAGGACCGGGTTTGATTCCCCACTCCTCCACTTGCACCTGGCTGGATGACCTTGGGCAAGCCATAGTTCTGATAAGAGCTGCTCTTGAAAAAGAGCAGCTTCTGTCAGAGCTCTCTCAGCCCCACCTACCTCACAGGGTGTCTGTTGTGGGGAGGGGAAGGGAAAGGAGTTTGTAAGCCGCTCTGAGACTCCTTTGGGTAGTGAAGGGTGGGGTATAAATCCAATCTCTTCTTCTTCTTCTGTTGTGGGGAGGGGAAGGGAAAGGAGTTTGTAA
>NW_015168759.1:124840-142893 GCF_001447785.1 Gekko japonicus | reverse complement strand
TCTACAGGAGGTCTCGAGCTCCTGGATGCTGTTCACAGCTGGAAGTTCTGGTTTGGCATCCCAGGAGAAGAGACGAGGCCAAAGGCCACTGGACTCTTTTAATGGGGCCTGCATGATCGCCAGTGTCACCGACAACAAAGCCTACATGTGCTTCATCGCACGAAAGCCAGACTTCCTTCTCGTTCTCTGAACCCCAGACTTCAGGGGGAGGCTTGAACAGGATTCAAAGCTCCGGTTGTCCCTGTTTACCAATCTGGTTGCCAGCCTCCAGAAGGGGACCGGAGGTCTCCTGGAAATACAGCTGATCTACAGAGATCCAGTTCCCCTGGAGAAAATGGCTGCTTCGGAGGGTGGGCTCTGTGATATTCTTCCCCGCTGAGACGCCCCCCTTCTCTAAACCATGTTGTCTCCAGGCTCCACCCCCAAATCTCCAGGAATTTCCCAACCTGGAGTCTGCAACCCTATTTACCAAAGAGAGACCTTTTTTTCAGGGACCTAATAAATCACCCCCTTGTAGACTTTGTGAGGGTTCAATAACGACACAACACACAGAAATTTCTTGAAGCTGATCAGGCTGAGAGCAGTGTTTTATTTAGAGGAAAAAAGCAAGCTTACACTTTAACAGTGAAATCATTACTCTTAGAAGCTTCTAACTAGGATCACACTGTGTTCTTCTCACAGCCCATGTTATCTTTGATTGTTGCAAAGCTTGTGCTTTCAGTAATTCATTGTGCTCTTAATAATATAATAAATCTCATGCAGACTCAGCAAAGATTGTGCCCTGCTTGCCAATCTCCCGTTGCCAATCTCCCTGTGAGAACAAAAGCCTCTCCGGGTGTGCCTCGCAGAGATTTTTCCATTCCCACACCCCCTGACCTGGATGGCCCAGCCAGCTTAATCATATGAGATCTCAGAAGCTAAGCAGGGTCTGTCTGGGTTAGTATTGGGATGGGAGAGCGCCAAGGAATCCCAGGGCCACTGCACAGAGGGAGGCCACGGCAAGCCTCCTCTGTTCGTCTCTTGCCTTGAAAACTCTACAGGGTTGTCGTAAATCAGCTGTGACTTGATGGCATCTTGAACATACGAGTCACCTGATTTCCGGGGTTTCTATCCGGTAGCTCACAAAGTAGAATTTTTGCTCACAAGACTCCACAGCTTAGCGGGAGCATTGGTTATAGGGTATGCCGAATGAAACAAAAAATGTCTCCACCCACTGGTGGAAGACACAGATCGAGGCAGACAGATGAACCTCGCTCTCACACCCTATAGATCATTTACGTCTTTCCTGCACGTCTGATGTGTGCGTGCGCATCGATGAAACGCTGCAAAAAAAAAAAAGCCCCTGACATAGTTATGCCCGAGGCCAGAAAATTATTTTCTGTAATGTTTTTATCAGTGTGCACGTGGCACTATTGGGCAGGGAAAGATGAAGAATAATAATACAGGCTCTGAACAAGCTGCACTTCTTCCCAGTCCAGAATTAATCTTAGAATTCCCCCAAGTGACTGAGCATAGAAATAATCTATGGAATCACGTTACCGGGGATAGGAAAATCTACTTCTCCCTAGAATACTCTAGGCCCGATTTCCCCCCTAACAGCTGGATTAATATACGGAGCGGCAGCTGGCCTTATCTAAGAAGAAACGATGAATATTTCATTGAAGGTGCTGTGGAAGCTCGGACTTATTTGATTTATCCGCGGCACCCCTGTGGCTATAGGTTGCTCTCCCTTCCTCTATTTCTCCTTCACCGCACCTGTCTACTGATCTTTCAGTCTGAAAGTGAGACATGCTTTAGATGTAATGCAAGACTATGATTTGCTTTAATGATCATTCATCTCTGAAACCAGGATTTGGTTCACAGGTGATCCCACAAATCCTTGTTTGCCTCAACAAATCACAGTCTCATCCCCTTTGCTCTAGCCAAGCATTTCTGCAGCTGGGGTCGCCAACTTGCAGGCGGTGGCTGGAGGTCTCCTGTGATGACAATTGATCTCCAAAAGAAAGTGGCTACTTTGGAAAATGAGTGGGAGGGCTCCTAGTGTCCTGGCCCCCCTGCTGGACCTCCTGATGGCACCTGGTATTTTTGGCCACTGTGTGACACAGAGTGTTGGACTGGATGGGCCACTGGCCTGATCCAAAACTGGCTTCTCTTATGTTCTTATGTTCCTCTGCATCCTTGTTGGAGTAAGGAATCAGTAGGAGGGGTTGGTGGGGACGCCTCATGACAGGCAGCTCTGAGGACACGTGGGTCCCGGTCTGTTTGGGGCCTTGCAGGTTAACAATAAACGTCCTTTCGTAAAAGAAGAACTAGATTCGAGTCCAGTAGCACTTTAGAGACCAACATGGGCATTTTGACTTATACCCTAAGAATCGTGTTGGTCTCTAAGGTGCTACTGGGTTCGAGACTAGTTCTTCTACTGCAGACCAACATGGCGACTCTCTGAAACGATCTTTGTGAAAGGAGGTAGTTCTTCATCCAATAAGAAGACTTTCTCGTCATCCTCATGATCCCTAAGTAAACGTAACCCATCCTCTGATGTCACTCAGCCACTGTAGGGTCTCCTTTATATGACTGGCTGTTGACTTCAGAGGTTGGGCTTGGCACACTGCAAGGCAATAGGGTCGCCAGGTCCAACTCAAGAAATATCTGGGGTGAAGCCAGGAGACGTTGGGGCTGAAGCCAGGAGCAAGTATGTGACATAACTTTTGTGATGTCAATAGGTGATTGAACAAAGGGATTTCTGGGCATTACATTTAAAGGGACCACATTCCTTTTAGATGCTTTCCTTCCATTGTAAATAATGGAGGACAAGGGGCTACTGGACTCTTGGTCTTCTCTACTGCTACAGACAGACTAACAGGGCTACCCATCTTGACAAATCTCCAGGAATTTCCCAAACCCAGATCTGGCAACCCTAGGAATGTTCAAGAACAGCAATGAAGATCAAGCCCGGTTCAACTTATTTCATTTGCTTCATTGATACCTCCTCCTTTCTCCGATCAATTCTCCATTATACCCTATGGGGACTGGTCTCCATAGGGTATAATGGAGCACCCAGTGACCATCCCCCCCCCCGCTCTCTGACAGCCCTGAAGTGGGGGGAAGGACCCCAAACCAGGGGATCCCATGCCTCCAACTGGGGATTGGCAGCCCTATGGGGTGATCCCATTACATGCTGGTTTTCCTTAGAAATGATGCAGAAGACGAGAAGGAGGGGGCAGCTCCCCTTCTCTTCTATGGTTCAGTTCAGCCCTAAAATGATCAAGAGGTTAGAGCATCTTCCCCCCATCTCTGGCTCCTGCATATTTCTAATTTTTTTTTAAATGCTAACAAGTGGGCTTAGTTGAGTTTTATATCATAATCAGTGTTTCCTTTACAGGCCACGGAGAAGGCCTGTCTACGGGCTGGAGGTGTTGCGAAAGTCCTTGATCACCTGATGCTCTGGAAAGGTGCCTAGGGGTTTTCTAGGTTCACTCCCTATCTTCACATTATGCCTGAACTGAGTCTCAGGGGCAAAGGTCAGCTGCACTTACGATAAGCGCTCACAAGACTCCACAGCTTAGAGGGAGCATTGATCATAATTAACAAGGAATGACAGATGAATTGCATGGTGTTTTTCACTCCATTTAGGCCTGCCAGGCCTGGCGGTTACTACCTCTGTGGGGTTCACAAAAGCCAAGGGGTGCAGCACCGTGATGATTGGCATTAGGATAGTTTCAAGTCATGTAAGGCTTTAAAGGTCAACACCAACACCTCGAATCGGGCTTGGGAGCAGATTGGTAGCCAGTGTGATTGCTCAGGGTGACGGGCTCCCGGTAGCCCTAACCAGCAGTCCAGCTGCAGCTTCCAAACACTCTTCAAGGGTAGCCCAAAGTATAGTGCATTGCAGTAGCCCAGCCTGGATGTAAATAAGGCATGGATCACTGTAGCTGGTTCCAACTGGCCCACAAATGGATGCAGCTGATGTGCCAGCCAAAGCTGGACACAAGTTCTCTGAGCCACCAACGTGTCCCACAGCACTTCCCAGATTAGAGTCCGTGCACTTAACTGGGACCTAATGCCGCAGAGTCCATCCCCCCCAGGCAGCTGTTTTCTTCTCCGGGAATGATCTCTATAGTCTGAAGAAAATTTGTAATTCTGAGAGCTCTCCAGCTCCCACCTAGAGGGTGGGCAACCCCATCTTATAAACTCAAGGACAACAGAGCGGCACCGCATCATTGGGTCAGATTCTCTCTGTACATCTTTCGCTTTATCAGTGCTGTTATCTGTCCCGTAACTAGTCTCCTCCATGGGAAGAATTCTGCTTGGTTTTCATTCCGACCACTCTAATATGTGCTTCCAGGGGTCATTTCGGAGAAAAAGAGGTGCAGGAGCTCATTAGCATAACTCATTAGCATAACTTATTTGCATAGGCCACACCCCCTGACATCACCGGAAGTGTGTCAGAAGGCAACATCCACCGCTCAGGCTCCACTGGACTGTTTTGGAATTCTAGCTATTGGGGGGGGGGATGTGCAGATCTGTCCTCGCAGAGGAGGGAGAGCTGGTACCTGAATAAATCTTGGTCTTAAAGGTGCCACTGGACTGTTATGGATTGCTAGCTGTTGGGGGGGGGAGCACAGATCTGCCCTCACAGAGGAGGGAGAGCTTGTACCTGAAGGTGGGCAGGGGGGTCCCTCTGCAACTTACCTGGCTGCCTGTTACTCCTCATGGCGCGACTGAGGGCTGCTGGGAGCAGGGGGTGGGGCTTGTTGCATGTTCCCGCTCCTTACTGCCGGAGCTCCGCTCCTGTGCGCTCCTGCAGGAAATGATCCCTGTGTGCTTCTTTGATGACCATCCTGTGCCTTCTGGGTGGTGTTGAGCTAACTTCTCTTTTCTCCTTCCTTTTTTCCTAGTTGCTGGCTGTCTTTGGAAGGTGGTTTGCTTTATGCCTTCGTGGGACCAGCAGCTGCTGTCGTTTTGGTATTTGACCCCGCTTCTGCGCTTTCTTTCTCTGTGTGTGCCTTCTCCACGCCTCCGTTTTTTCCCCCTAGAAGAATCTAAGCCTTCTAGATTGTAGAAGTATCTAAGTGAAGCAAAAATGCTTGAGCTAGGGTCCCTTCTCCATAGGCTGGGGTCGGTTTGAACTGAAGACACTTTCAGAATGTTGGTGTTTCGAAGAATCTTTTTCCCCCCATGTTGCTGTAACAGAGGCCTAACGCTATGCTAAAGTGAGGCCAAAATCATTACCCTCAACACATGTATTAATTTCTTCCAATGTGGAAATCGGGGAGGCAACCATGTGGGGAGGGGTGGGCTCAGGGCGGGGTGGGAGCGGTGTGCAATATTATTTCACTGATTGATTGATTCGGTTTATACCCCGCCCTCCCTGCCGAGTCAGGCTGAGGGCGGCTTACATAAAACGCATAATTAAAATCCATCATAAAAACAACCAAAATCCATTAAAAAATCAAGTATTCCAAAGTGCTGGGAAATTATTCAGATAAACTGCGAGGGTAGATAAATATAGAACAAAAGAATCCCATCAAATACATTAAATAAGCTAAAGGATGGCGTTAAAACTATTGATGAAGCCACCGCCCTCGCAGCAGGGGGGGGGAGGAAAACCGGAGCACCAGGCAGATGGGAAACCATTGCTGACCTCAACCAAAGACCTGGCAGAACAACTCTGCCTTAAAAGTTCTAGAACATAAAAACATGAGAGACGCCAATGCTGGATCAGGCCAAAGGCCCATCCAGGTTCCTATGTGGCTAATAGCCTCTGATGGACCTCTGCTCCATATGTTGATTTATTTATTATTTACTTATTTATGTTATTTTTAGGCCACCCTTCTCTGCAAGCAGGGCTCAGGGTGGCTTACAGAAAAATTAATATAACAAACATATCACAAAATACAAGACTACCAAAATTAAAAGTTAAAACCTACGATAAATAACAGCCTATACAGTTCCAATTCCAACTGATCCAATTCCCTCTTGAAGCCGTCCATGCTTGTAGCTGCCACCACCTCCTGTGGCAGTGAATTCCACGTGTTAATCACTCTTTGGGTGAAGAAGGACTTCCTTTTATCTGTTCTAACCTGACTGCTCAGCAATTCCATTGAGTTCCCACGAGTTCTTGTATTGTGGGCAAGGGAGAAAAGGACTTCTTTCTCGACCTGCTCTATCCCATGCATAATCTTGAAAACCTCGATCATGTCACCCCTCAGCCGTTATTTCTCCCAAGATATAAAATGTCTTTTCAAGGGAAGTATAGCCCCAAACAAGATGAGAGATATATCAAGTCCCTGGCCTGCCTTTCTGCTAACCCAGGGAATCTCTGTCTTGCCAAGATTAAGAAAATCCAGTAGGGTTACCAGACCTCCTCCCCCCAGTGAAGGCAGGGGAGGCAGGGGTCCCCCACTGCCAGGGTCTACCACCCCACTGCCAATCAACTGGCCAATCAACTGGAAAAAGAGGGAGATCCATTTGAATTGCAGCAACATGTCTACATCACTGCCCATGTGACCCAGAAGTGACTCCACCACAACAGGGACGTCGGGGCAATGCTCTGGTATTGGGGCAAAAATTGTCTGTGGTAGAAGCTAAATTTACCATAGAGTTTGTGCTCAAATACCAGAGTGTCACCCCAACATTCCACATGTGGTGACATCACTTCCAGGTCTCACAGGCAGTGATGTGTGCATGCAGCTACATGTCATCTGGGCCTCCCTCCTGCTGCCAGTAAACGCCCCCCCATCTCCTTCCAATTGCTAGGAAGGACCTAGCAACCCTAAAATCCAGGGAGGGTTGTAGCAGGGACTCCTCTGCATATTAGGCGACACACCCCTAATGTAGCCAATCCTCCAAGAACTTACAGAGCTCTTCTTACACGGGCTACTGTAAGCTCTTGGCGGATTGGCTACATTAGGGGTGTGTCACATAATATGCAAAGGAGTTCCTGCTACAAAAAGAGCCCTAAAGGCATACTAATCTAATAGTGCCTCAATGTCCCTTAATATGTCCAATTACCAGAAAGCAAAGAGTGAGAGAAACAAGACAGGCAAGTGTCTGTAGGGCAGATCAATAAGAAGTATACTCAGCACTGTATTTTTGGAATGATTTCCCTGGGAAGCTGCCATGGTGCATCATGGGAAATGTAGTCCCAGCCCCATGGCCGCCCCGCCTGTCATGTTAATTGGCAGGCTGTATCTCTCCAAGACATTCCCTGACACAGAGAACTGTGCCAAGCTTGAAGTGGTTGAAGCAACCCACGCCCGCCGACAAAGCAATAGCTAGGAGGCCACTGTCTTCCAGTAGCCAAAACGCAGTTGCTGCTGAGACCTGTATTAAAGATGCTGAAAAGCGGTACCCTTGACCAAATGGACAAGTCATTCCTCATGCACATGCACTGGTTGCCTCCCTCCCATTGGTATTCCACGGGGCTCCCCTGAAAAATTGGTTTGGCTCCAACGTCTGCCTTCCCAGACACCGAACGTCCATCATGCAAATTACATCAGGGCTGAGAACCGGGGGTAGTCGCAATTCCCATTCTTTGTGACCTTGGTGTGAGTTCTGATGACCTCCTCCAATTTGCTTTCCGCCTCCCTTTAGCATTGCTAAGCAGGCGTGGGGGGTGGGGGGGGCGTGGTGGACGGCCAGCTTTAAGTGGCCGTTTCATACGTGACTCTGTTTCTGAATCTGACCAGGTTGGAATTTCACAACCCACACCTATCTGTTGTTGTTTCTCTCCCAACAGGTGAACATGGTTATTGGTATTCTGGTGTTTAACAAACTTGTATCCAAAGATGGAATAACAGATAAGAAACTGAAGGAACGGGCAGGGTATGCCTTATATCAATCATAATACCTCTAAAGCCAAGAGTGAAACCTGGACAATTTGAAAAGTCACAATCGATAACCGGGCCGGAGCAGGGGGGATGAAGTGGCGATAATGGGGAAAAGGCTAACTGATAAAAGGAAACAGAAACTCTCCTGGTGGGCTTTGGTTCTGTTGTGATGGAGACTTTGACCGTGGCGTGGTCTGTAAAGACATTCCACATGGATCAAGGCGTGTGCCATAAAAATGCACTGACCCAAATCATGCTGAACCCAGGGCCAAATTTAGAAGCATCATAGCATGAGTGGACAGCGATTGCCCAAAGGCAATACATGAATTCCAATAGAGAATCCACGACTGCCCATAGGGAATAATGAAGAGTAGGCTTGCCCATAGGGGATAATGGAGTACATAATTGCCAATAGAGAATCCATAAATGCCAAAAGAGAATTCATGATTGCCCATAGGGAATAATGGAGAGTAGGCTTGCCCAGAGGGGATAGTGCAGTACACAATTGCCAATAGAGAATCCATAATGCCAATAAAGAATCCATGCCTGCCCATAAGGAATAATGGAGAGGATGCTTGCCCACAGAGGATAATAGAGTACATAATTGCCAATAGAGAATCCATGATTGCTCATAGGGACATAATTGCCAACAGAGAATTGTAGGGCGGCCAACCCTGGGTTGGGAAGTCCCTGGAGATTTGGAGGCGGAGGCTGGAGAAGGCAGAATTTGGATGGACCTCAGTGGGGTGCAATGCCATAGAGTCCACCCTTCATTTCTCCAGGGGAGCTGATCTCTGCAGTCTGGAGATTAGTTGTGATTCTCGCAGATCTACAGGACTCCCCAGGATGTTGGCTACTATAAGGACGCATAAGTTGAGGTGGTGGGGTCCCAGTGTTAGCAGTCAAAGCATTAAATGACTGAGGTCCCCCAAGCTTCCCCTGGGGGGCTACAGTATGATGGTGGGATGGGCAAAAATCACTCCTGACCTCTCCCAGAAGAGGGGAGGGGAACTCTCTGCCAATTTCCTTCCGTTTGGCACCATTCCCCCCGCTACATCCCGCTCTCCAAGAATCCTCCAGCCTTTTGGGGAAGAGGTGCAGCAGGTTGCAAGAGGGAGAAAAAAGTTGGAGAGGTCCAGTCTGTGAACTCCTTCCAGTCACCGTTCGTGGTGTTCCACAAATGTGTGGTCCGAGTGCCTTTGCCCAATAAAGACACCCAGGCAAAGTCCGGGTGAGGAGGATAAAAAAATTAGAATTTATTGCAATGAAAGCAGAGCAGAGCAAGGCCAACACCTGCAAACCAAGCAACTCTTTTATACCCCTGCTGACACGCAAGCACATGTCGGTACATATACAAAACCATTGGTTACATTGTATAGGTCAAATCATCACGAGAGCTACCTGTCTACCACATGTACTCCGTATAAGGGAAAGGCCACATCGGCATCATTCCATTGGTCCAGAGCTGTGGTGCAGCATAGAATTTATTACACATGCCCTGCTGACACGCAAGCACATGTCGGTACGTATACGAAGCCATTGGTTACATTGTATAGGTCAAATCTTCACAAGAGCTACCTGTCTACCACATATACTCCGTATAAGGGAAAGGCCATGTCAGCATCATTCCATTGGTCCAGAGCTCTGGTGCAGCACAGAATTTATTACACATGTGTGCCAATGCTCCCTCTAAGCTGTGGAGTCTTGTGAGCAAAAGTTCTACTTTTGTGGGCTCCTGGCATTAAAGTTGTGAGCGAGCGATTTGACTGTGGCATAAATTAGTTTGCTCTGGAGCCCTCCTTCCTGAGCTGAGACAAAAATGTGTGAGCCGGAGGCTAAACAAACTGTGAGGTAGCTCACACTAACTCAGCTTAGAGGGAACACTGTTTGCGTGCCCAGCCAGTTGAATCCAGCTGGGGTCTCCAGCCGCCACCCCTCCCTTAGTATCATATTACTAGCAGAAGCAAGAAAGACCAGCTCAGCTTGTGTAAATAAGAATGGGATGTGGCAAAGATGTTCCCTTCCCAGGTGCCTGCACTGCTGGGCTGGGACATCCACTTGTTATCAGTCAAGCCTGACTGTGTATCTTAGCAATAAGGGAGGCAGATTGGTAAGTCTGTGTTGTTTCTCTAGGTCTGTGTCCCATTCAGCATCTAGCATTCGCTCCACTGTTTTACCAAACCCACATTGGAACAGAAGTTCCCCTCTACATTGCATGCCACTTTCACTTTCTTTGAGTGTTGGATTTTTATGGAAGCCTCCACACTGCATTAGGGGTGTGCAAAAAACCCCAAAAAACATTTGGCCTGCCAAATGACCCCCAAATTCTGGCAATGCAAGCCGATTCGGAAGTCATTCGGCCAGCCGAATCACTTTCAGCCCGGGCGCCCGAGCAAGCCCTCCAAGGGCCATCTTGCCCAGACGCCCCGCAACGAAGGGAGCATGCCGCCTCTGTGATGCAACTGGAGGTTTAAAGTTTAAATCCCCCACTGCCCTCCTGCCTTCCCTGGCCCGCCCACTGAAAAGAGCACCCCCCGGGCTTCCCGAGGCGGACGGGCCAGGGAGGGCCATGAAAGGATCGGAGAGGCATCTATTTGGGTTTTTTTTTCAGTTCGTCCATGCCACTTCTGGCAATGCAAGCCGATTCGGAAGTCATTCGGCCAGCCGAATCACTTTCAGCCCGGGCGCCCGAGCAAGCCCTCCAAGGGCCATCTTGCCCAGACGCCCCGCAACGAAGGGAGCATGCCGCCTCTGTGATGCAACTGGAGGTTTAAAGTTTAAATCCCCCACTGCCCTCCTGCCTTCCCTGGCCCGCCCACTGAAAAGAGCACCCCCCGGGCTTCCCGAGGCGGACGGGCCAGGGAGGGCCATGAAAGGATCGGAGAGGCATCTATTTGGGTTTTTTTTTCAGTTCGTCCAAACCGATTGCACATCCCTACACTGCATGCTGGTTTCACTTCCTTTGATCTCTCGGTTTTATGGTACCACCTGCATAGATGTATGGCCGTTTTAAGGGTGTCTCTGCAGTCAGTACAGCATCGGCCCAGGGTATCTGAATGTGGTTTTGAGACATATCTTTTTTCTGTTCCAGTGTGGGTTTGGTAAAACAACTGAGCGGACACTAGATGCAAAATGGGCCTCTGTCTCACAATGGGATCCAACTCATAACGGGGGGGGGGGGGCCAGATAAAAGGATCCTAATTACTGGCTGTCCAAAACCAACTCCCTTTTATGGAGTTCAGCTGAGGAGCAGAGTGATCACATGAACACACATACTAAATCAGACCCTTGATCCATCAAGGTCAGTATTGTCTACTCAGACTGGCAGCAACTCTCCAGGGTCTCAGGCTGAGGGTCTTTCACATCACCTGCTGATGGTCCTTTTCTAACTGGAGATGCCGGGGATTGAACCTGGGACCTTCTGCCTTCCAAGCAGATGCTCTGCCACTGAGCCACAGCCCCTCTTTACAGCTCTCCAGGGTCTCAGGCGGAGGTCTTTCCCATCACCTGCTGCCTGGTCCTTTTAACTGGAGATGCCGGGGACTGAACCTGGGACCTTCTGCATGCCAAGCAGATGCTCTACCACTAAGCCACAACCCCTCTCTACAGCTCTCCAGAGTCTCAGGCGGAGGTCTTTCTCATCACCTCCTGCCTGGTCCTTTTCTAACTGGAGATGACGAGGATTGAAACTAAGACCTTCTGCATGCCAAGCAGAGGCTTTTCCACTGAGCCACCGCCCTTCCCCAGGGGTTGCAGTCAGTCCACATGGGATGCTTTTTTCCAGGTGGATCGCCCCTGTTTACAGATAAAGGATTTAGGTGTTGTGAAAGACCTCCACCTGAGAACCCAGGGAACTGCTGCCAGTGAGTAGGCAATATTGACCTTGATGGACCGTTGGTCTGAATCAGTGGACGGCGGTTTCGTGTACCAGTTCTGAAATTCGTTTTGAAATTTCTCCGTGTTCTATTAGGCAAGCAGAGTGGTGGTTAGAACACAGCCATCCCCTAGAACAATGACCAAAGAGAATGGAGGAAATTTGCTCCTCCCTATTCTTCATCTCTGTATCTTCAGCAGAGCGCATTAAACCTGTGTCACACCACATGATGACAGAAGTGCTTCATTGGGAATTACTCCCTTGAACTCAAACACGGCCAAGTGTTTACATCCAACCCACCTCTGGCTGGTTATCGATTGTGTCAAAGCGGGCTTTGAAAATGAAAACACAGTGGGGGCGGAAAAATAAATAAATTGTGGGATGTTGCTTCTTGTATCTCTCTCTCTCTCTTCCCCCCCCCTCCTTTTTTCTTTTCATTTCTTTGCTTGCATGTGAAATGGTTTTTTACAAAAATGTGTTCTTCGTGTTGAGTGGTTCTGCTTATCTTGTTTACCTGTTTGAGACGTGTTATTCGTTGAGCATGCAGGGGCTCTTGGGAAAGCTGTGTCTGTCAAGGTCCGTGGGGCGGCTGTGTTTCAGCCTGGGGCGTTTGGAACTCTGTTGGAAAGAAAACACCCCCCTCCAAAAAAAAAAAAACCACCAACAACCAGATTTGGATGCGATTGAGTTGACTAAATTGAGGGGGAGCATGGGATGTGATTATAGAGCCCCTCTTTGCAATGATCGGAAGTACGATTTGCAAGACAGGAAGAGGCCGATGGCTAAAATATATCAAGTGCCCCTCCCCCCCAGATGAATACCTACACAGGAACATAAGACAAGCCGTGTTGGATCAGGCCAATGGCCCATCCAGTCCCAAACTATGGGTGCATTCAGACGGGGCATTTACAACGGTATAGGTGCCGGTTGGAATCAGTGTACTTACCGGCGTTCACACAGCAAACATCTGCCTTCTGTCCCTAACCGTTGTAAAGAGCTTTAAACCGTTGTATTCTGCCACTAGGTCCCCAAGTGGTGGCATCCTGAGTGCAACGGTTGTAATCGCTTTACCTCCCCGTCTGATCGCTCTCTGTGTGTCACACAGTGGACAAGACCCAGGTATCTTCTCACTATTAACAATGATGGTGTGTTTCTAGCCATCCATGGACTCTACAGCTTCCCTATTGAAGCCCCTAAATTTTTTATCTGGGGGAGTCTGCCAAGGGTGTCAACCTCCAGGTGGGGCCTGGAGATCTGCAAGAATTACAACTGATCTCCAGGCTAAAGAGATCAGCTTCCCTGGAGACAACGGCTGCTCTGGAGGGTGGACTCCATGGCATTATACCCAGATGAGGTCCTTCTACTCCCCAAACCCCACCCTCCTAAGCTGTGCCCCCCCCCAATATCTCCAGAAATTCCCCAGCCCAGACTTGGCAACCCTAAAGTCAGCATAGGGCACAAAATAGGGTGTTCACACTTCTATGACTGGGCAAACTTTGTTATATTAATCAAATATACCAATAGTATGTTCACGATTCTCGTGGGTCCAAGGAGATCAGACCCTTGGTCCATGAAAGTCAATATTTTCTTCTCAGACTGGCAGCATCTCTCCCAGGTTGCAGGTCTTTCACTTCACCTATTCCCTGGTCCTTTTTAACTGGAGATGCCGGGGACTGAACCTGGGACCTTCTGCATGCCACGCAGATGTTCTCACACTGAGCCACAGCCCCTCTTGACAGCTCTCCAGGGTCTCAGGCAGGGGTCTTTCACACCACCTACAGCCTGGTCCTTTTTAACTGGAGATGCCGGGGATTGAACCTGGGACCTTCTGCATGCCAAGCAGATGCTCTGCCACTGAGCCACAGCCCTTCTTTACAGCTCTCCAGGGTCTCAGGCTGAGGTCTTTCACATCTCCTTCTGTCTGGTCCTTTTAACTGGAGATGCCGGGGACTGAACCTGGGACCTTCTGCATGCCAAGCAGAGGCTCTCACATCGAGCCACGCCCCCTCCCCGGCATGTATTTCTCTCTCCCCAAATATACAGGGTTTTTTACTCCAAACCTCTTACCTCACATTTCTGACATCCACTGCATCCAAGCAATCTCAATCAGTCTTGACCTTGGCCTCAATATTTCTCAGAAGAAATGTCACAATTCAAGACTCGCACTCCAAACAGCAGAGGATGGGAAAAGTAACCCAAATATTTGTCTTCTCCTTGAGTCTCGCAAGGCGAGATACAATCGAAGCCACAGGTCATCCATCACAAAACTGTTGGGTAAATAAGGCACAGAAACTAGAGTTCTTAATCCAAATAAATTTATTTATCTAAAATCTATTAGGAAGGGGGGAAATGGGAAAGTTCTAATAAAATAAACTGCTAAACTACATATTCATACAGCAAAGCAGGCTAATACATACCACAAGTCTCTAAGTTTAGTGTAGTGGTTAAGTGCGTGGACTCTAATCTGGGAGAACCAGGTTTGATTCCCTGCTCCTCCACTTGCAGCTGCTGGATGACCTTGGGCAAGCCATAGTTCTCTCAGAGCTGTTCTCTCAAGGAAAGTTCTGGAAAGAGCTCTCTCAGCCCCACCGACCTCACAGGGTGTCTGTTGTGGGGAGGGGAAGGGGAAGGCGTTTGGAAGCCGCTCTGAGACTCCAAGTCAAGGGCGGGGTATAAATCCAATCTTCTCTCCTCCTCCTCCTCCTAAGAGGAAAATGGTAAAAGCCTGGGGCAAGGCTGCTAAGCAAGTAACCTCTTTTCTAGAACCTTAACAGGAAGAAGCTCAAACACATTAGCCAGCCCAAACACTAGTAAATTAAAACCATCCAATCAGTTTCTCAAACACATCAGCTAACATACAGGATTGGCTCTGAACCAGGCTGCACTTCCAGGTCAGATCTCTGGTAGAATCATAACCAATATGTTAACCGTCAACTGAAATTTAGATCTTGCCATAAAAACCACCAAGGTCAGCACACTAGAATAGGGATTGAGAGTGTGAAATATGATCTCTCATTTATTTATTTATCTATTTATTCATGCATCCCTCTCCCAAAGGAGTAGAACTCGAGGGCATCCAATGAAGCTGACGGGCAGTAGGTTCAGGACAGACAAAAGGAAAGTCTAATTTACACAGAGAGTGGGGGCATCCAATGAAGCTGACGGGCAGTAGAGTGATTAATATGCAGAATTCACTGCTAGAGGATATAGTGAGGGCCACCAGAATAAACAGCTTTAAAAGCGGATTCACTAGATTCATGGAAGATATCTCTATCAATGGCAACTAGCCATGGTGACTGAAGGGAACCTCCACATTCAGAAGCACAAATCCTCTGAATCCCAGAGCCAGGAGGCAACCTCAGGGGAAGGCCTCATCCTCTCTGCCCCATTGTTGGCCCTCCAGAGGGACTGGTTGGCCACTGTGTGAAACAGGATGCTGGACTATATGGACTATTGGTCTGATCCAGCAAGTTTCTCCTTATGTTCTTATGTTTGTTTAAAATATTTTAATGCTGCCTTTCCACCCAATCAGGGTCCACAAGGCAGCACACATAAAAACATTAATGCATTTAAGCCAGGCTCTTTTTGTGGTAGCAGGAGCTCCTGTGCATACTAGGTGACACACCCCTAATGTAGCCAATCCTCCAAGAGCTTACAGAGTTCTTCTTACAGGGGCTACTGTAAGCTCTCGGAGGATTGGCCACATTAGGGGTGTGTCCCCTAATATGCAAAGGAGTCCCAGCTACGGAAAGAGCCCTGCATTTAAGCAATTAAAATTACATTTTAAATAATAAATAATTCCAATTAAACAACAATACTAGAAGGAGGGTCAGTAGCCGTTATTGGGAGGTAAGCCAGATGAAACAAAGACGTCTTCACCTGCTGGTGAAAGATGCTGATAGTTACCATGTATGTTTGTAGTTTATAGTGGGGAAAAAAAATCAATAAAAATGTACCCTTGGGTACTTATTAAAAAAAAAAAAAGATGCTGATAGACAGAAACAGACCAATCTCACCCAGGGTAAAAGGTAAAGGTTCCCTTGCTCGAAAGCCAGTCGAATCTGACTCTAGGGTTGCGGTGCTCATCTCCGTTTCAAAGCTGAAGACATTTCCATGGTCATGTGGCCAGCATGACTAAACACCAAGGCACACAGAACGATGTTACCTTCCCACTGAAGTGGTACCTATTTATCTACTTGCAATTTCTTGCTTTCGAACTGCTAGGTTGGCAGGAGCTGGAGCCAGAGACGGGAGCTCACTCCGTCATGCGGCACACTCGGGTCTCGAACTGCCGAACTACCGACCTTCCACAGCCTGCAGTTCAGCGTCTTAACTACTGGAGCCACCGCAGCTCCCTCACTCAGGGAGGAAGTGCCAAAGTTTTGGTGCCATGACCAAGAAGACCCCTTTTTGCTCGCCACCTATTAGATGGTGGTAGCAACTAAAACAAAGCCTCCAAAGATGACTGGAGTTTATGGGTAGCTTCGTATGTACTGTGGGCTGGATCCAGACTCAGTTTCCCTATGGAAGACTGGGATTTCCCCGCCCCTCACATCCCACTGCAGCCCACTGATCCCCACAAAATGTTGCTGCTGGGGGATAGGGAACCCTGAAGAATAACTTAAGGAGGGTCTGCAGTGGGAAGAGGGAACTGGTGTGCAGTGTTCCCTCTAAGCTGAGTTAGTGTGTGCCAGCTCACAGTTTTTTAGCCTCTGGCTCACAGATTTTTGTCTTAGCTCAGGAAGGAGGGCTCCAGAGCAAACTAATTGATGCAGTAGCCAAATCACTCACTCACAACTTTAATGCCAGTAGCTCACAAAGTAGAATTTTTGCTCACAAGACTCCACAGCTTAGAGGGAACATTGCTGGTGGGATTGTCTTATTCCGTTTGGATCCAACCCAGTGAATGCATTGAGACAGGAGAGGGCGGTGCCCACGGAACCCCCAGCCATCGATCTTTCCTTCAAGCCTAGAGATGGCTTCGTGCCTGGGATGATTTTTTAAAAAATGTTCATCCCTGCTTCTTTGACTCAACAATACTCATTTCTATTCTGCCTCTTCCTTCCGAGAGTTGAACCTGTGACGTCTGTCATTTTCATATCTTCTGTTTCCTCATGCTGAATTTGTCCTGTACGATATACATTTCCCCCCAGTGTTATTTGTGTGCTGATTAATCAACATACTATCATACATAAAATAACATAAGAACATAAGAGAAGCCCATGTTGGATCAGGCCAGTGGCCCATCTACTCCAACACTCTGTCACACAGTGGCCAAAAATACCAGGTGCCATCAGGAGGTCCAGCAGTGGGGCCAGGACACTAGAAGTCCTCCCACTGTTGCCTCCCCCACAAGCACCAAGAATACAGAATATCACTTCCCCCCATACTGAGAGTTCCTATCTATACCTTGTGGCTAATAGCCACTGATGGATCTCTGCTCCATATGTTTATCCAATTCCCTCTTAAATATCCCACAAGGGGCTAATCTGGGAGAACCGGGTTTGATTCCCCACTCCTCCACTTGCGCCTGCTGGATGACCTTGGGCAAGCCATAGTTCTGGCACAGCTGTAATTGGAAAAAAGAGCAGTTTCTGTCAAGAGCTCTGTCAGCCCCACCCACCTCACATGGTGTCTGTTGTGGGGAGGGGAAGGGAAAGGAGTTTGTAAGCTGCTCTGAGACTCCCTTGGGTAGTGAAGGGCGGGGTATAAATCCAATCTCCTCTTCTTCTCTTCTTTAACCATATAAAGCTTAATGGGTAACCTTGGGCTAGTCACATTTTCTCTGCTTAATTTACCCCCCCCCCAGTTGTTATGGGATAGAATACATATAAGTATTTGTATAAATGGCATATAAAAATGTGCAATGTCCATACATATCTGCGGGACCACCTCCTCCATTATACTCTCGGGAGAACATTACACTCTTCACAGAATAACTTACTGCCTATGGCCATACCACCCCGAACACGCCCGATCTCGCCTGATCTCGGAAGCTAAGCAGGGTCGGGCCCGGTTAGTACTTGGATGGGAGACCGGCTGGGAATACTGGGTGCTGTAGGAATAACTTACTGGTGGTCCCTGGCCCTCGAGAGATCTGACTGTCCTCAGCCGGGGTCAGGGCCTTCTCAGCCCTGGCCCTGACCTGGTGGAACTCTCTGCCTAATAACACCAGGAATTTGGTTGACGACAGCAACGGTTTACGTCACAGCTAAGGATGTGCATTCGGTTCGTCCAGTAAGTAACTTTTTTCCCACCATAGAGAACAATGGAGGGGATAGGGGCAACCTGTTTGAGGGCCCATAGAATTCCCCCCCCCCCCTGCCACTTTTCTTTAAACTAACTTG
>NW_015168759.1:120233-124757 GCF_001447785.1 Gekko japonicus | reverse complement strand
CAGCCCCCAGAATATACCCTATGTTTTCACCATTGACTTCAATGGCCCGTAGGATATAATGGGACTGAAACTGACATTCGGCTGGCCGAAAGACTCCCGAATTAGCTCCTACTGCCGAAATTGACATGCAGGAGTCTTTATGCCAGCCGAAATTAATTCGGCTCGATTTGGCCGACTCCGAATTGGACCGATTTTTTTTTTTTGCACTCCCCTAGTCACGGCTAGCACCCTACCCTATCTGACTCTCCTGTCCCCTACGACTTATTCCCTCCTTGTGCCCATGAAGCACTCACAGACCAGGAATGGGAGGGGACTACAAAACACAGAGTTGCCACCCGTTATAATATATCACGGGGTATAATACGCTGGATGCGGTTTTATGGTTTTTAATAGTTTCAAATTTGTTCGTCGCCTAGAGCCCCACATTTGTGGCAATTGGGTGATTCATATATGTTATGAAATCAATAAAATAAACATGAAGATCGTTTCAGAGGGTAACTGTGTCGGCATGCAGTAGAACAGTTAGGTTTGCCCCAGTTGCCCCAAGAAGGACGGACCAGAACCAACGAGTTGAAATTAAATCAGAGGAGTTTTCGGCAAAACATTAGAAAGAACTTCCTGACAGAGGGGTTCCTCGGTGGAACAGGCTTCCTTGGGAGGTGGTGGGCTCTCCTTTGGAGGTCTTCAAGCAGAGGCTAGATGGCCATCTGACAGCAATGCTGATCCTGTGAACTTAGGCAGATTGTGAGAGGGAGGGCAGGAAGGGCTGCCTCAGTGCTCAGTTCTTGTGGCCCTTTTTTACACGCCCAAGGAAATGCTGATTGCCACTTTGGGGTCAGGAAGCAACCTTGGACATTTTTTGTCACCTTCTGGGCATGAATCAGTGGTCACTGCGGGTGTGGAGGGGGAGGTATTTGTGAATTACCTGAAATGTGCAGGTGGTTGGACTAGATTCCCCTGGAGGTCCCTTCCATCTCTATGATTCTATGATTCTATTTGAGTCCAGTACCACCTCAGACACCAAGATTTCCAGGGCGTAAGCTTTTAAGAGTCAAAGCTCTCTTTGTCAGACACAAGCTTGTATTTTCAGGGTATCACCTTTGAGATTTTGAGATAAGATGTTCGGGTCGAGGGTCGCAACTCCCTTTGTCAGATACGAGCTCCTATCTGAAGAAGAGAGCATTGACCCTTCAACACTTATACAGCAGCGGCTATTCAACATCAAAGGTAAGGACTTAGAAGTCTTGACAGATATGGAAACGAGTCTAAAAACGAATCTTAGTGAGAAAATTCTCCCATTCCAACTTCATGCACGAAAGAACAGTCAACACACGGAGGCCAAGGGTAAGATCGGTGGACCCAAGTCCACTCCACCCACTGTGTGTTGATTGTTACCCAGCCTAAGTAGGGCTCTGGAAGAGCCACACCATTGGAATAGGGGAATGACGCTGGAGTGTCAATTTGTGGTGTCACATCCCAAGAAGCCTGCAGGCTCCTATTGGCCTATTTTCTTTCCCAACATGGTTCCATCCAATCCCAGCAGCACTGACACAGCTCTAGACCTTTTGGGGGAGACGGGTGGGGGCTTGGGGTTCCCCCACGCCCAGAACGATGTAGCTAAGAGTGTTTATTCCCCCCCCTCCACCCTTCCCTGTTATTTTCTTTCTCTCTCTTCTCAAGCTCCGGGTGTCAGTTGGGATTTCATTTCCCCCCGCCCCCCAGTTTCCCTTTTTCTTTCTTGAAATTCGGTTAAATATCCTCATCCCCTTCCTTCCTTTTTTTAATTTTTGGTTCTCCCACTCCCTTTCCGTTGTGTTCACGAGCAAAGTGTTTCATTTCGTTTCCGTCTTTTAATTTTAATTGCAGTCAGATGGCAGTGCCTCTTTACGGCATCACGCTCAAATGTGCCAAGTGCGGAGTGGTTTCTTCCGCTGAAGTTTCCGCCACAGCCACCAGTAACGCCATGTTAGTTCCTCTAATTTCAACTTCTTTTCTTTCTCCTTTTTATATTAGTTCTCTCTCTCTTCCTCTTTTTTTTCAAATTTCAAATCTCCTTTTTCATTCTCCCTTTCTACACCTCGTTTGGTTCCCCCCCCCAGCTCTTCCACCTCTCTTGTTCTCTTCTTTGGGCCATGTTAAGACAACTGGATCTCCTAAGATGTCCCACCGTTTTAAATTCTGGACCTTCCCAGAATTCCCAGCGTAAAGTCTTGGTTAAGAGTGGTGGACTCTAACCTGGAGATCTGGGTTCGATTCCCTGCTCCTCCTCCCCATGAGGCCTGCTGGGTGACCTTGGGCCAGTCCCGGTTCACTCAGAACTCTCTCAGCCCCACCTGCCACACAAGGTGCCTGTTGTGGATAGAGGAAGGGGAAAGGCGATTGTAAGCTGCTTTGGGGTAGGAAAAAAGTGGGGTATAAAAGAAGATGAAGAGGAAGAAGAGATTGAATTTATACCCCGCCCTTCACTACCCAAAGGTGTCTCAGAGCGGCTTAAAAACTCCTTTCCCTTCCCCTCCCCACAACAGACACCCTGTGAGGTAGGTGGGGCTGAGAGAGCTCTGACGGAAACAGAAGAAGAAGAAGAAGAGGAGGAGGAGGAGAAGGAGGAGGAGATTGGATTTATACCCCACCCTTCACTACCCAAAGGAGTCTCAGAATGGCTCACAAACTCCTTTCCCTTCCCCTCCCCACAACAGACACCCTGTGAGGTAGGTGGGGCTGAGAGAGCTCTGACGGAAACAGAAGAAGAAGAAGGAGGAGGAGAAGGAGGAGGAGATTGGATTTATACCCCACCCTTCACTACCCAAAGGAGTCTCAGAATGGCTCACAAACTCCTTTCCCTTCCCCTCCCCACAACAGACACCCTGTGAGGTAGGTGGGGCTGAGAGAGCTCTTGACAGAAACAGAAGAAGAGGAGGAGGAGGAAGAGGAGGAGGAGGAGATTGGATTTATACCCCGCCCTTCATTACCAAAAGGTGTCTCCGAGCGGCTTACAACCTCCTTTCCCTTCCCCTCCCCACAACAGACACCCTGTGAGGTAGGTGGGGCTGAGAGAGCTCTTGACAGAACTGTCCTTGAGGGAACAGCTCTTATCAGAACTGTGGCTTGCCCAAGGTCATCCAGCAGGTACAAGTGGAGGAGAGGGGAATCAAACCCGGTTCTCCCAGATTAGAGTCCGCGCACTTAACCACTACACCAAACTGGCTCTCCCACCAAACTGAACCAACTCTTCTTCTTCATCTTCTTCCCCCATCCCACAACATAAATGTAAGGTGCTGCTTCATCATTAAGGGCTTGGGGAGTCCCCCCTGGAGATGGCAGCGATATCCGAGTTCCCTCACTATCTGTTAGTTTCTAGCAACTGCTAGAGCTACCCTTGTCACTTCTGTGTAGCTCTAGCAATCATCAGGAACTCTATGGTCAGAATTTCCTGTAAGTAGGCAAGGCTTCTTAAAAAAAAAAAGAAGAATTCTCCTCAGGGCAATCCCTCCCCCACACTTGGCCCCAGGGTCACGTCAGTTAGTTGCAACATGCACAGTAATGGACTGGTCACGACCCAAATGGCCCAGGACAGCCCAATCTCTTCATATATCAGAAGCTAATCAGGGTAGGCCCTGGTTAGTCCTGGGCCTGAAGATCCCCCCCCGCCAAGGACATTCAGGGTCTCTATGCAGAGGCTGGTGGCAGCAACCCACCTCTGTTCACCCCTTCACTTGAAAACCCTATGACTTCACCATAAGTTGGCTGCCACCAAACCAGTATTGCAATCTTAGGGTCCACTGAAGTCAACGGGATCAGGAAAGTACAGCTCAGTTTGGGATCGCCTGTCAGGGAGGGTTGCTTCGTGGGAGACGGGCTTGGAGCTATTTCTGTGAGTGAGCGGGGGTGGGGAAAGCCCCGTTACGCTGGTGAAAGTCGCCTTGCATTAACGGAAACCACTCTTTAGATCTAACCCATATTCTATCCCCTGGTCCCCCCACCCAATAAAACCCAAAGTTTCCCACCAGCCTAACATCAGTAAAGGAAGTCACAACCCTCAGTTTACATCGGGAGGAGGGGAAGGTCCGTGGCTTAGAGGTGGAGCATCTGCTCAGCATGCAGAAGGCCCCAGGTTCAATCCCCGGCATCTCCAGTTAAAAGGGCGGGATGTGAAAGACCTCAGCCTGAGACCCTGGAGAGTCGCTGCCAGGTAAAGTGCGTGGACTCTAATCTGGGAGAACCTGGTTTGATTCCCCTCTCCTCCACTTGCAGCTGCTGGGTGACTTGGGCAAGCCATCGTTCTGTCAGAGCTGTCATTGAAAGAGCAGTTCTTGAGAGAGCTCTCTCAGCCCCACCTACCTCCCAGGGTTTCTGTTGTGGGGAGGGGAAGGGAAAGGAGATGGTAAGCTGCTCTGAGACTCCTTCAAGTAGTGGGCAGGGTATCAATCTAGAAGAGGAAGAAGAGATTGGATTTATAGCCCGCCCTTCACTACCCAAAGGTGTCTCAGCGCAGCCAACAAACTCCTTTCCCTTCCCCTCCCCACA
>NW_015168759.1:71604-119747 GCF_001447785.1 Gekko japonicus | reverse complement strand
AATTTCACACTATTCTCTGCGCAGCCGCATTTTGACCCGCAGCTCCCCCCCCCTCCCGATTTCCCCTGGGTCTTCTCGGTCCTTGTTTTTTCAGATAGAGAAGACGCAGGGGGAATCGGGGAGGAGGTGTGGGTCAAAATGCGGCCGCGCAGTGAAAAGCGTGAAATTGACCGATGCAAGCGGGGGGAATGGAAGAGCGAGGGTGGCACGGCTGCTTGTGGGGAATCGGTCAGAATGTCCCACCAAAGCCCCATCGCACCCCTTTACCGCAGGGCTGCAGAGATTGTTCTCTCCCTGCATCTGAGAACCACAGCACGCCAGCGTCCTCTTTCGTACCTTGAACACATGAAGCTGCCTTCTACTGAACCAGACCCTGGGTCCATCAAGGTCAGAATTGTCTTCTCAGACTGGCAGCGGCTCTCCAGGGTCTCCGGCTGACGTCTCTCACATCACCTCCTGCCTGGTCCTTTTAACGGAAGATGTCGGGGATTGAACCTGGGACCTTCTGCATGCCAAGCAGAGGCTCTTCCACTGAGGCACAGCCTTTACCAGTCATGAAGCTGCCTTCTACTGAATAAGACCCTTGGTCCATCCAGGTCAGTCTTGTCTACTCAGACTGGCCATGGCTCTCCAGGGTCTCAGGCTGAGGTCTTTCACATCACCTCCCACCTGGTCCTTTGAACTGGAGATGCCGGGGATTGAACCGGGGACCTTCTGCATGCTGAGCAGATGCCCTGCCACTGAGCCGCAGCCCCTCCCAAGCCCCTTGATACTACCGTGCCCTCTTGCTTTCCACATCCCCTTTCCAAACCCTGCTGCCGCTTTCCTTTCAGTTGCCTCTCTTTTCATCATTGCCCCTTCTGCTTAAATACTTTGCTCTTTGCCTTATGGTAGTAAAACGTCCTTCTTTCTGGCCCGCCTCCTCCTGCTAATTCCATCATCTGTTCCTCCTCTGCCCCTTCTCTGGGTTATTCTCATTAGGGTTTCTTGAAAAGCTCTCTGTGTTAATGTCTTCCTTCCCCCGTTTCTAACTCCTCCTGTCCCACACAGCCTCCTTTCCCGTAAGCTCCTCTTCTCTCCTCCTCTCCTCTCCCCGTCCCATACCATTTCCGGTCCTCCTCTGTATACTTGATGTTTGAAAACAAACAAGGTGAGCGACTGTGGCCCCGTTCCCCCTCTGCAGATCCCCACTGCAAAATAAGTCCCTGTTGCCGCATGTCTGGAGAGGTCATGTCTAGTGAGGAGTTTCCATGTGGTCTCAGACATCTAAGCGAGCCTCACAAGAGGAAAACGTGGATTTCTGCTCAGCCACACAGCCCGTCCCACCAGTAGCCCTCCATTTTTTCTTGCTGGCGATAAGCAGGCAACCGGCGCTAGGCAGAGAGAGAGACCCTGCAGGAATGTTTGGCAGTGATGCTATCAAACACTGCTGGCGGGATCAGCTCAGGTGGCCAGCCTCCGCGCAGGGCTTGGAGTTTTCTTGGAAAGGCAACAGATCTCCAAGGCTGCGGTCACATCGGTGGCTTGGCACGGTATGGTGGCGCCTCAAATTGTACCAGTTTAAAGTGTAGCAGAGCATTTCACCCAGACCGCACACCCTGTGGCGGGTTACCCGCATGGCTGTCCTGTGGGGGAGCATCCACATTAGTGTCGCGCGTCAACCATGGGACAGGCTGTAAGGGCGGGTTTTATTTAAATGCAGGTGGGTGGATGCGCATATGTGCTTATGCGCATATGTGCATATAGGCAGCACCTCAAAACAAAAACAGTGGCGGGAACGGATCTGCAAGTTCAGACGTCCCTTCCGGGTTCCTTTTACTGCAGGAGAGCTTAGACGTTGGGAAACCCAGAAGGAAGCGCGGACAATCCATTAATACTGGACTTTCCCCGGTATCTGTTTATTCCGCTTCCATTGTAGAACAACATGGGCTGCCGATGACTGTGCCAAGGGCTCTTTTTGTAGCAGGTACTCATTTGCATATTAAGCGACACACCCCTAATGTAGCCAATCCTCCAAGAGCTTACAGTAGCTCCTGTAAGAAGAGCTCTGTAAGCTCTTGGAGGATTGGCTACATTAGGGGGTGTGGCCTAATATGCAAAGGAGTTCCTGCTACAAAAAGAGCCCTTTATTCCACTCGGGGAACACCACTATATCGCCACAAACTGCGCGTGTGACCGCGGCCCAAATGACAGAGAGCAGTTCCCCCGCAGAAAACGACTGCATCGAAGGGCAGAGACCACGACATTATACCCTGCTGAGGTCCCTCCCCTCCTCAAGCCCCGCCCTCCCCAGGCTCCGCCCACCAATCTCCAGAAATTCCCCAACCCGAAGCTGGCAACTCTAGGGATCACAAATAAAGAAAATAAGGAAAGGTACTTGAGACGGGGCACGGTGTGTCAAGCAAGGCCAAAAGTCTTACAGGGAGAACCAACACTAATGGTTCCATTAGCTCTGCTCTCTGGGGGACACATGGGAAAATGCCACGTAGTGACACCAAAAACATAGACAGGTGTATCGCCCAGTGGCATCACAGCCTCACAACTGAAACACTGCCTCTCCTCCTCCTTGCATGGGGTCTACCTGGGCTACTGTGTCACCCATCTCTCTCCTTTACCCCTCCCCCTCCCCCATTTCCGGTCCCTTTTTGGTTCGGCTGGGTCCTGTTCTCCCCACCCCCTGCGCTTGTCCTTCAGTCGATTTTATCAATGTCATTGTTGCAAAGGGCTTTGTCGGGATTGTCTGCTAGCCGATGTGTTTATGTCGAACTGAAGGGGGGGCGGAGGGGGGGCATGCCTCGGATGGGGGGGGAAGAAGGTGGGGTGGTGGAAGACAGTGTCTGTTCATGTCATTTCTAATGGTTGGATAGCCACGGCTGTCGTTCCTAATTATATCTGACGAAGGGAGCTTTGACTCTCGGAAGCCTATACCCCCCCAAAAAAATCTTGTTGGTCTCTAAAGCGCTACTGGATTCAACTGTTTGAACCCCTACTGTCAGTCTGAAGAGGGGTCTACATCCCTGGTGCTTCATATTGAGTGCTGACAGCGTAGAGCTATCATAGAATCATAGAGTTGGAAGGTGCCATACAGAACATCTAGTCCCACCCCCTGCCCAATGCAGGACCAGCCTAAAGCATCTCTGACAAATATTCGTCCAGCCTCTTCTTGAAAGCTGTCAGAGATGGGGAGCTCACCACCTCCCGAGGCAGCTGATTCCACCTTTGAACCACTCTGACCATGAAAATATTTTTCCTAATATCCAGCCGATACCTTTCTGCATGTAACTGAAACGCATTGCTTCGGGTCCTCTCCTCTGCTGCCAACTGGAACAGCTCCTTGCCCTCCTCTGAATGACAGCCTTTCAAGTATTTAAAGAGAGTGATCATGCCCCCCCCCTCAATCTCCTCTTCTCCACGCTAAACATTCCCAAGGTCCTCAGCCTTTCCTCGTAGGGCTCAGTCCACAGACCCTGATCATCCTCGTTGCTCTCTTCTGCACCCTCTCAATTTCATAGAATCATAGAATGTTAGAGTTGGAAGGGACCAACCCCCTGCACTTTGCAGGACTATAGCTGAAAGAGAGCCCTATAGCTGAAAGAGAGCCCTACATACCTACAACACATCCAAAAGGTGGTCGTCCAGCCTCCGCTTGAAAACGTCCAGCGAAGGAGCGTCCACCACCTCCTGAGGCAGACTGTTCCACTGCTCAACCACTCTGACAGTTAGGAAGTTTATCCTGATAGTTAGCCGGTTATCGACTCCCTTGTAATTTCCACCCATTAGATCTAGTCTTGCCATCCGGAGCAAGAGAGAATAGATCCGCTCCATCTTCTACATGACAGCCGTTCGGATATTTGAAGACTTGCCCACATCCTTTTTGAAGTGAGGCCTCCAGAACTGCACACAGTACTCCAGTTGCAGCCTGACCAAGAAGAAGAAGAAGAAGAGAAGAGATTGGAGTCTCAGAGTGGCTTACAAGCACCTTTCCCTCCCCCTCCCCACAACAGACACCCTGTGAGGTGGGTGGGGCTGAGAGAGCTCTTGACAGAAACTGCTTTTTTTCAAGGACAGCTGTGCCAGAGCTTGTGACTGACCCAAGGTCACATCAGCAGGTGCAAGTGGAGGAGTGGGGGATCAAACCCGGTTCTCCCAGATTAGAGTCCGCGCACTTCACCACTACACCAAACTGGTATACAGTATACAGAGGGGCTATGACCTCCTTTGAGAGTTTCCCAATCGCTTCTCCCCGCTATGGAGAGAAGTATCGTATGCCCTATGGAAATTACTGTCTTGGACTAGAATCTGAGAAACCTGAGTTCCAATCTCCACTCTTCCATGGAATCTTGCTGGGTGACCTTGGGCCACTCATACGCTCTCAGCCTAACCTACCTCACAGAGTTGTTGTGAGGATAAAACAAAGGAGAGGAGAACAGTGAAAGCCGCTTTGGGTCCCCATCGGGGAGAAAGGCCGGGTATAGATAAAGTAAGTAAATAAATAAAACAAGTATGTGTAGGCGAGTGGCACAGAGACGCACCATTTGCTTCTGGCCGCGCTGTGGGGGGACGTGCACTTTAATTGGTTCATACGGAGCCAGCAAGCGACTTCCCATCTCCCCAGGGTGCAACAACTCAATTTATTTCACAAAAGAAGAGGCTAAGAGGCAATTTGTTTGTTATCAGCCCGCCTCGATTTGCAAGCCATGTTTGCACATGAGATAAGAGCCGCGTCTGCTGCTTCCAGGAGCGAGCACCCGCATACCCCCATCCCCAGTGCGCTCTTGCTTACGGAAGTTGCATCTTCCTCAAGTAGTCTTATCCCTCGCTATATTGTCCATAGGGTAGTGGTTAAGTGCGCGGACTGGGAGAACTGCCTTTGATTCCCCACTCCTCCACTTGCAGCTGCTGGATGACCTTGGGCAAGCCATAGTTCTGTCAGAGCTGTTCTCTCAAGGACAGTTCTGGAAAGAGCTCTCTCAGCCCCACCTACCTCACAGGGTGTCTGTTGTGGGGAGGGGAAGGGAAAAGAGTTCAGAAGCCACTCTGAGTGAAGGGCAGTGTACAAATCTAATCTCTTCCTCTTCTTCTTCTTCTCTCCTGAGTTGTTATCTCTGCAAATGAGGGCTAATTCATAAAGTACAGAATGGCTTCCAAAGGAAATTCCTGTTTCCACTCCCCCCACACACACATCCATAAGCAGGTTTTCTGTGTGTGTGTGTATATATAGTCACCATCTGGAAAGATCCATAAACAAAAGGACTGGATGGTGAGGAAGACAGAACACCATCTTCGCCTCACACTGTTACATATTTGGCAAGCTAGACTTCTGAGCAGTTGGGAGGGGCGATAATTTTGAAATGGAACAGCTGGGAGAGACTGGGAATATTCGCCAAACCTACTGGCTTTCCCCTTCTCCTTTTTTTTAAAAGCAGCAGGGTTCCCCACACTTTTTGAGCGTGAGGGCACCTCAGGACTTCTGGCACAGCACCACAAAATGGCCGCCGCAGCTGACCTTTGGTCACACTGGGAACATCCTTGTACCCTGGTGGCAGTTGAAGCCAAAGCACCATTTTTAAAAACCTGTCCAGCCAATCAAATCTTCAATGACCAATCAGAAGCATGCCAATCAAATCTCCAGCGACCGATCAGAAGTCCTGCAGGGCAAAAGCCTCATCAGGCCCTGCCCACTTTCTAAAAACACTTGGCGGGCGCAGGAAAGGTATTGGCCGTTGCCATGGCATCCCCAGCTACAACATTGGCGACCCCTCCCCCAGACAACCCCAAGTTCATCGCTAGTGCTTTGCAGCAGTGTAGTCATATTAGGATCCTTTTTGAGGTGGGATTGACCCATTTGCCAACTGGCACAGTTATCTAATAGGGAAAACAAAACAGCAGTTAATGGCTATATTGGCCCATGGGAAAACCCCAAAGAAGACCATCATCCGAGTACTACCAAACTGGCACAAAACTATGAAATCTAGAACAAAGTTTGAGACCAGAGGCACCTTTCAGACCAACAAAGTTTTATATTGGGTATCAGCTTCCGTGTGCATGTTAGAATTATTGAATCACAGGGTTGGAAGGGACCTCCAAGGTCATCTAGTCCAACCCCCTGCACAGTGCAGGAAATTCACAAATACCTCCCTCTCACACACACACCCAGTGACCCCTGTTCCACACGCAGAAGATGACAAAAAAACCCTCCAGGATCTCCAGCCAAACTGGCCTGGAGACAAATTGCTTCCTGACCCCAAAGTGGCGATCAGCATTTCCCTGGGCGTGTAAAAAAGGGCCACCAGAACTGAGCAGTGATGCAACCGTTCCTGCCCTCTCTCTCCTGATCTGCCAAAGTTCACAGAATCTGCATTGCTGTCAGATGGCCGTCTAGCCTTCTTCAGATATCTGTATGGTACCTGTAGAAGTGTGCGTGCACAGGGACGCTTATACCCAGAATAAAACTTTGTGGGTCTTGAAGGTGCCGCTGGACACAAACTTTCTTCTGCTGCTTCAGACTAACACGGCTGCCCCCCCCCCCCCAATCCCCGGATCTATCACATCTAGTAAACACCAATCTCTTAAACAGCATGCCCAAGTGCTTGTAACTCAGAATTGTATTTGAAGGCATGTCAGGTATCAGGGGAAGAATATATGCGTTCCTAAGATCCTGAAAAGAATAGTGAGCATGAACATGGGGTTTCCCAGAAGCTCAAGGAGATCAAAGGATCTAAACCATCTTTACTGTTTCTTCTTTGATCTTGCACGCTCTCTCTCTCTCTCTTATTGAATGCCAGGGAAATATCTTCACTCTTCCCTTGCCTAAGCGGCATGATGTGCCGTCAGTGGAGAGAAGGTTAGGTTAGAGAAAGATGAGGCACTTCTCCCAGCTTCCTCTCTACACACCCATATTTTTTAAAAAAACAAATGTATGGCAGTTCGAGACCCTACTGTCGCATGACGGAGTGAGCTCCCGTCTCTGGCCCCAGCTCCTGCCAACCTAGCCGTTTGAAAGCAAGAAATTGCAAGTAGATAAATAGGTATTGCTTCGGTGGGAAGGTAATAGCGTTCCGTGTGCCTCGGTGTCTAGTCATTCTGGCCACATGACCACAGAAAGGTCTTCGGACAGCGCTGGCTGTTCAGCTTCGAAACGGAGATGAGAACTGCCCCCTAGAGTCGGATTCAACTGGCTTTCGAGCAAGGGAATCCTTTACCATTACTTTTATGGCTGTTTTGGCCCTGACCTGGATAGTCAAGGTTAACCTGATCTCATCAGATCTCAAAAGCTAAGCAGGGTCAGCCCTGCTTAGAACTTGGATGGGAGACCTCCAAGACAGTCCAGGGTTGCTAGGCAGAGGCAGGCAATGGCAAGCCACCGCTGTCCGTCTTTTGTCTTGAAAATACTACTGGGTCACTGTAAGCTAGTTGTGATTTGACTTAATTATTGCCCTGACCTGGATGGCCCAGGCTGGCCTGATCTTGTCAGATCTCAGAAGCTAAGCAGGGTCAGTCCTGGTTAGTACGTAGGCAGGAGACCACCAAAGAAGTCCAGGGTTGCTACGCAGAGGCAGCCTATGGCAGACCACCTCTGCTTGCCTTTTGCCTTGACCTGGATGGCCCAGGCTGGCCTGATCTTGTCAGATCTCAGAAGCTAAGCAGGGTCAGTCCTGGTTAGTACGTAGGCAGGAGACCACCAAAGAAGTCCAGGGTTGCTACGCAGAGGCAGCCTATGGCAAACCACCTCTGCTTGTCTTTTCCCCTGACCTGGATGGCCCAGGCTGGCCTTATCTTGTCAGATCTCGGAAGCTAAGCAGGGTCAGCCCTGGTTAGTGCTTGGGTGGGAGACCACCAAGGAAGTCCAGGGTTGCTACGCAGAGGTAGCCTATGGCAAACCACCTCTGCTTGCCTTTTGCCTTGACCTGGATGGCCCAGGCTGGCCTGATCTTGTCAGAACTCAGAAGCTAAGCAGGTTCAATTCCCGGTTAGTACGTAGGCAGGAGACCACCAAGGAAGTCCAGGGTTTCTATGCAGAGGCGGACCATGGCAGACCCCCTCTGCTTGCCTTTTGCCCTGACCTTGATGGCCCAGGCTGGCCTGATCTTGTCAGAACTCAGAAGCTAAGGGGGGGTCAGCCCCGGTTAGAACTTGGATGGGAGACCACCCAAAACGTCCAGGCGATAGCAAACCCTCCTCCGAACATCTCTTTCCTTGAGAACCCTACAGGGTCTCCAAAATGCAGCAAAAAAACAAAACAAAACAAAAGACTTGACACCAAAAGAAAATGGCTCCTTTACGAGTCATGAATATGGCCGACCTCTTTGTCACCCAACGGTGCTGGTCCCTACAGTCATCCTGTCAACAGGTTGGAAACCGTTTTGGCTCCTTTTG
Organism: Gekko japonicus; assembly: GCF_001447785.1. Taxonomy (NCBI): domain Eukaryota; kingdom Metazoa; phylum Chordata; class Lepidosauria; order Squamata; family Gekkonidae; genus Gekko; species Gekko japonicus. The sequence continues at coordinate 111,371 of NW_015168759.1, read as the reverse complement.
TGTGTACCCGAAGTAATCGGCGCCTAGCCTTTCGGGATCAGGAGGCTCCTGGGCAGAGACCCTTTGACCGGGCCTGGCACGACAGCCGGAATAAACTCAACGATCACCTCTTCTCTTTTTTGTCTCACAGGGCATCCCTGTGGAGCTCCTGCGTGGTCCTCCCTCTCCTGGCCTTGACATGGATGTCAGCTGTGCTGGCCATCACAGACCGGCGGTCTGCCCTCTTCCAGATCCTCTTTGCGGTCTTTGACTCCTTGGAGGGCTTTGTCATTGTGATGGTCCATTGCATCCTGCGGAGAGAGGTGGGCACCCTGAGGGTTTATAGGTAAAAATTCAGCCGAGCTAGATTCTTGACGTACTTAAGAGACTTGTCGCCCTGTTCGCAAGTTACAGCGAATGCACGAAAAGTCCGTGCGCAGTGTACACTCGGTGTTCCCTCTGTGTCCGCATTGAGTCCCATCCTCGCGTTCCGTTTGACGCGTGCACAGCTGGATGTGTTAATTGAATCCCACGCATCACATCCCCCCAACTGCTGGTCCCGGCTTTCATTCCTAAAGCGGATGCATGTTGGCTGTTTCGTACAGACAGACGTGTACTCATACATGCACAATGTGCGTGCGTTCACTGTAATGTGTGAACAGGACTTCGTATTTTCTTTTGCTTTCATAAAAGCATATAACTACTGGGTGGGGGAGTGATCTCAAAATGTGTGAAGACCCGATTGTTTACTGCTCCGACAGTTCTTCTCTTCCTTCCCTAAACCACTGCCTTCTGTTTGCATGTCGTTGACTTTAATTGATTTAAATTATTTATTCCCCGCTCTTTGTCCTAAGGAACAGGCACCCGAGCTGTATAACAGCGGCTGAGTTGTGGGTTGTGTGATTATGAATATGAAAATCAAAAATTTTTAATTTAAAAAGGTATATATATATATATAAATTCCACAAAGTCGTTGTTGTTTCCTCCGGTGAAGGGGGTGAACTAGAGAAGAGTTACTCCTGTCTGGGATGAATGGCAGAAAAGGCATCTGATGGTATAACTTTGCAATCAGTGGCTCAATAGACCAGAGAAACTCTGCATAGGATTGTGTTGGGTAGATCAGGCCCGTAGCCAGGATTTTGTGACTTGTAGGCAGGGGTCATTTCCTGCAGGAGCGCACAGGAGCGGCACTCCGGCAGCAAGGAGCCCAGGGGGTGGGTACATGCAACAAGCCCCGCCCCCTGCTCCCAGCAGCCCTCAGTCAGGCCACGAGGAGCAAGAAGCAGCCAGGTAAGTTGCAGAGCCCCTGTCGTGACAGGGCCCCCCCCCAGCCTTCAGGTACAAGCTCTCCCTCCTCTGTGAGGGCAGATCTGCGTGGCCCCCCCCCCATAGCTAGCAATCCAAAAGAGTCCAGTGGCACCTTTAAGACCAAGTTTTATTCAGGTACAAGCTCTCCCTCCTCTGTGAGGGTAGATCTGTGCGTTCCCGCCCCCCCATAGCTAGCAATCCAAAACAGTTCAGTGGCGCCTGAGCAGTGGGTGTTGCCTTCTGACACACTTCCGGTGATGTCGGGGTGTGGCATATGCAAATATGTTATGCTAATAAGTTATGCTAATGAGCTCCTGCACCTCTTTTTCTACAAAATGACCCCTGCTTGTAGGGCAATTTTTTTCCCTGGTGGGGCTGAAGCCCTCAGTGCGGAAAGAAAAGCCATTTAGCCACTAGAAACCTGTTCCCAGGATAGAGCTCTAAATTGCAAGCTGTCAACCACTTTAGATGATAGTTTTCAGCTGCTGCAAGTTAATCCCTTCTGCCAGCCTAAGCAACAATTCTGAGAACAAGCGGGCAGGTGGGAGGTGATGACTTCTATAGTCAAGAAAGCTCACACTTAGGGAGAAAAACTCTCTGAAAGGAGACCAGTTTCTTGACACAGAGTTAGAAGGGATCCTAGAGGTCACCTACTCCAACCCCCTTGCCCGGTGCGGGAATTAGTCAACTACAGCACCCCACTCTGCTTCAAGGAGTGTGCACCTTTTTAAAAATGTTTTTAAATGATTGAAAAAAGCATTTACAGGAGAAATTTTTTGTGGCTGAGCCCCTCAAAGCCCCACCGTAGCTACGGGCCTGGGGTAGATGGATCCATTTCCAATATTGTCTTCTTGGTACTGCTCCCTTCAAACTAGTGAGATCTGTTTCTGTAATTCTTTTTGCCTGCCTCTTCTTAAATGGTTTTAATGATTGTGTGTTCAACTTCCCCCCATGTCAAAGCTATATGCCGCTTTCAGTTTATTCAGCCTGCTACATCCATCAATTTTCTGCCTTATGCAACGTCCTTCCCTAGGTACAAGATGCCGTCAAATGTCGAGTGGTGGACCGCCAAGAAGAAGGAAATGGCGATTCTGGGGGGTCATTTCAGAATGGACATGCTCAGCTAATGGTAGGCTGAAGTGCCTCTCACGCCAAAGGCAACTTAAAAGTCATGGGAACCCTTCCTTGACTCCCCCCCCCCCATAGGTCTCTGAAGCACGCACCCCAAATGTAGAACGCGCACCACATCAGCAACACACAGCCCCACACACTCCCATTTAGCCCGGTACATTTCTTTTCCCGAACTGTTCAGCGCAATGCACAATCATTCTTTTTTTGTGTGTATTTCATATAATCAAAGAGTTGGAACGGACTTCCAGGGTCATCTAGTCCCAAACCCCTGCACAATGCAGGACATTCACAAATACCTCCTCCTCCACACACCCAGGCACAGAAGATGACAAAAACAACCCTCCGGGGTCTCCAGCCAAACTGGCCTGGAGACAAATTGCTTCCTGACCCCAAAGTGGCAACCGCAAACAGTGCATAGTCATTTTTATATCGATGCAACTAACAACATATCTAAACCATACATTCATGTATGTTTCACAGATAACAACTACAAATAGTTTCCCGGCGGTGGAAAACCTTGCTTACGTATTTTAGGTAGTGTGTAAAAAATGGGGACCCTGTAATATTTTTTCATTAGGTATTCTGCTGTACGGTTGGAGATGTAGTCAAATAATAACCCTTCTCCCACTGTTACTTGTATCAGTCTGCAGACGTCTCCTGTTGGATCATAATCTACTCGTGTGTAAAATTCCGTGTTCTCTATCTGTCTCCTAACCTCCCTAGTATAATCTTCCCGCTCTTGAATTACCAATGCCCCTCCTTTGTCTGCATTTTTATTCCCTGTAATGAATACTTGGTATGTTTCTTGTCAGGAGATTGTTTGTGTGAAAAAGACGCCTCGAAATGAGTCTCAACTCCGGGGGACTTCGTCACTACTTCGTTCAATTTCGTCCGTCTTTACTATTTGTAGTTAGATTGTAGCCCTAGATATGTTGTTAGTTGCATCAATATAAAACTGACTATGCACTGTTTGCAGTAACTCTATCCTGTTTATATCAGTACTATACTGCAATCCCCCCACATTTGTCTTCCCAAAGTGGCGACCAGCATTTCCCTGGGTGTGCGTGTGTGCCTGGAAGTCGTGGCTAACTTCTGGCAACTCCTAGTGGGGCTCGGACATTTCACAGAGGCGGCTTGATATTGCCTGCCTCTGCGTCCCGGCCTTGGTATTCCTTGGAGGTCTCCCATCCAAGTTCTTGCCTGCGATCTGATGAGATTGGGGCTTACCTGGGCTATCTGAATCAGGGAATGCAAAAATCATTCTTCATGGCCACGGCCACACACTTGTTCTGGGAAACACGGCTTTCCTCTAAGGCCCCGTTCATACAAGGCGTTTTGGGCCGGGAGTGGGCCGGATTGGAGACGGAGCAAACGGGTGCGATCCCACGCCGACATCTGGCTGGCATTGCGCTCCCGTCTCCGATCCGGCCCTTCTCCCGATGAGGCGCGTCAAAAGTGAACCACCTACCCGAGGTGATTCATCCGGACGACGCGCCGCAAGCCGGGCCATCGGATCGCCAGCGCGTCTTTGCGCCGGCGCATCCCCGGCTCCTAGCCGAACTGCGCATGCTCCAACATGCGCAGTTCGGCAGGCTCCCCGTCAGGGCCGGGGAGAAAAGGCGCCGTGGCCAGGGGATCCGTGGGATCCCGCCACGGCGTCTCAACTTTGGCGCGGCTTTTAAAAGCCGCGCTTTTAGAGGCTTTTCCCCTGCCGTGTGGCAGGGGCCTAAGTCTTCTCGTGATGGCGGACTGGCTGTCAAGGAATGTCTCTCATTTTGGCTTCACTGCCCTTTGCTTGGCCCAGCTGAAGCCTGTGAGATGTCAGGCAGAAAATTTAAACCTTGATACCATGAGGAACCAACCCAGTGGGAAGCACTGTAGAGTAAATCTCACTGCAATGCACGGGAACGTGGCTTCGAATAGGCACCCAGATGTACTTCCCATGTCTCGCCACCACCCTTCTCTCATTAGCTTCCACAAGAACTAACCTTCACGTAAGGTAAAGGTGAAGGTTTCCCTTGCTCGAAAGCCAGTCGAATCCGACTCTAGGGTTGCGGCGCTCATCTCCGTTTCCAAGCCGAAGAGCCAGCGCTGTCCGAAGACGTTCCCGTGGTCATGTGGCCGGCATGACTAAACGCCGAGGCACACGGAACGCTGTTGCCTTCCCACCGAAGCAGTGCCTATTTATCTACTTGCAGTTTCTTGCTTTCGAACTGCTAGGTGGGCAGGGTAAATATAAGGCAATGGATCACGTGGCACCATCCACCAGGCAGATTTTAATTTCCTGCTCAAGTCGGAATTACAATATCTGGACTGGAGATCCAACCAGTTGGACCCCTGCAGTCGAGAGTCCCCAACATCTTTGCCTCTCAACAATCCCCCTTCTGTTTATGTCTGGGGTTTGTGACAGGTGTTATTATTATTTTTTGCCCTGCAAAATTCGGAAGCGTTGGCTCGGTGGTCCCCTGCCTTCTCCTCCCTATGCCTGCCCGCCGCCTCCCCTCCGCCCGGTTGACCGCACCCCCCCTCTTTTCTCTGTCTTCCAGACCGATTTTGAGAAGGACGTGGATATGGCTTGTAGATCAGGTGAGCACATCACAGGTGAGAAATCGGCAAGTGACCTGGTTTGGGGATTGAACTTGACCTTTTTATTTTCAATTTATATTTTTAAAAAACTGTTTCCTGTTTGTGTCGAATGGTGCTGTCTGCGGTCTGCGTGTCTGAGCTGTCCCTTGCTTGCTCCGCCCCCTGAAGAGCTCCCGGCTCCACCCACTTCCTGTCTTCCAGCTCTCCTTTTCCTGTTTTCCCGTACAAGTAGGGGGTTAGCTAAAGCCAAGGGTGGGCTCTGTTTGGCACATTTTTTTAACAAGACTCAGCTATGACGGAAGGGTTGACAACTCCAAACTTAGTTCCGATAGCACATCCAGCTTGGTCTGTTCACCTGCCTGCCTAACTCACGCATCAAATGGAATTGAGAGAATATTACTTACGTCCAAAAGACCTTAGAATCATAAAATGTTAGAGTTGGAAGGGACTTTGCAGGTCATCTAGTCCAACCCCCTGCACTCTGCAGGAGCATAGTCGAAAAATGGCCCTACATACCTACAACATACCCGAAAGATAATCGTCCAGCCTCCACTTGAAAACGTCCAGCGAAGGAGCATCTACCACCTCCCGAGGCAGTCTGTTCCACTGCTCAACCACTCTCACAGTTAGGAAGTTTCTCCTGATATTTAGCCGGTATCGATTCCCTTGTAACTTCCACCCATTAGATCTAGTCTTGCAATCCGGAGCAAGAGAGAAGAGATCTGCTCCATCTTCTACATGACAGCCCTTCAGATACTTGAAGACTGCCATCATGTCCCCTCGAAGCCTTCTCTTTCCCAGGCTAAACATACCCAACTCTTTCAGCCTTTCCTCATAAGACTTGGATTCCAACCCTCTCACCATCCTGGTTGCCTTGTGGGTGAAGGAAACTGAACTCTTCTCCCCCATCAATCCCCCCACTCCCCATTATTTGGTGCCAGTCCAGGAAAACATTCCTGAGGTGATGGGATACATGACCACATAAAGCTGCCTTCTACTGAATAAGACCCTTGGTCCATTGTCTACTCAGAATGGCAGTGGGTCTCTGAGGTCTCAGGCAGAGGTCTTTCACATCACCTACCGACTGGCCCTTTTAACTGGGGATGGAACCTGGGACCTTCTGCATGCCAAGCAGACGCTCTACCATCGAGCCATGGCTTGTCCCATATAGAGGCAAACAACAAATATATACACTGCAAAAACCTTATTTATAAGTGAAAGTGTTCTATAGGTTCCATCTTATAAAGTCCATTGTGTATTATTCATAATATTATAAAACGGGATTAGATAGTTTCATGGAGGAGAAGTCTGTCAATGGCTATTAGCCATGGTGACTTAGGGGAACCTCCACATTCAGAGGCATTAAGCCTGTGAATCCCAGAGCCAGGAGGCAACATCAGGGAAGGCCTCTGCCACCAGCTGTTGGCTTTCCAGAGGGAACTGGTTGGCCCCAGTGTGAGACAGGATGCTGGACTAGATGGACCCTCACTTGTCTGACCCAGCAGGGCTCTTCTTAGGTTTTTGTTAGGGGAAGACCTCAGCCTCTATGCCTTGTTGTTGGCCGTCTAGAGGAACCGGTTGGCCACCGTGTGAGACAGGATGTTGAACTAGATGGACCACTGGTCTGAAATAGCAGGGCTCTTCTTAGGTTTTTGTTAGGGGACGGCCTCAGCCTCTATGTCTTGTTGTTGGTCATCTAGAGGAACTGGTTGGTCCGTGTGTGAGACAGGATGCTGGACTAGATGGACCCTCACTGGTCTGATCCAGCAGGGCTCTTCTTAGGGTCTTAGGAAGGCCTCGGCCTCTCTGCCCTGTTGTTGGCCCTCCAGAAGAATTGGCTGGCCACCATGTGAGACAGGATGCTGGACTAGATGGACCACTGGTCTGATACAGCAGGGCTCTTCTGATATTCTTATCAAGGGAAGGCCTCGGCCCCTCTGCCCTGTTGTTGGCCTTCCAGAGGAACCGGTTGGCCACTGTGCGAGGCTGGAGGCTGGACTAGATGGACGACTGGTCTGATACCGCAGGACTCTTCTGATGTTCTTATGTTTAAAAGACCTCTCACGGTTCACTCTGGGCATTGCCTGCACTTGGGGAGACAGCGGGTGAACTGATTCCCACCGATCCCAGCCTCTGCCTCCTGTGTTTCCCTGTTTCCAAATCTCACATCCTCAGGCCTCCATCATGGCCCTGCAGTCTTGAATGAGCCACCAGTCTCAGCAATGGCTCAACAAAAGGTCCCGTCTCAGGCCTCCACCCCCCAACCAGCAATGCCCCCATCCAGGACCAAGGGCTTCCTGTCCTTAATCCCTGGGCATCTGTAGGCCCAGCTGGCAAGCCTGACATGACCAACAGAGCTTCAGGAACTTTTTCGAGATCCATCTAGCATGATTTTTGGAATATCTACTGGTAGGGTTTCCAGGTCTTACCTGGCCTGCTGGTGGAGGAGTCCGTCTCTGTTCGTGGGACTTTTTGGTAACCATAGAGTTTTTTTCTCAAACGCTAGAGTGTCCCCCACACAACATGCCCTGTGCGATGACGTCACCTCTGGGCGATGTCATTGTGGGGGGCACGCTGGTGCGGATTGGGCTCTGTCGGGACGGGGCTCCCCCCACCGGCCGGCCGGGTGGGTGGCAGTAGATTCGTCCCTCCGAAAGCGGGTAAACCCCGCCCCCGTTGGGGGAATGGCAACCCTACCTACTGGGCATGTGCGGTCTCCTGTGCTGTGTCAAAGAATGATGGGGGGACAAGGAGGGAAGGACCTTTTGCTGTTCCAGGGCAGGGGAGAGACGGAGCCGGGAGTGGCGGAGACGGAGGCGAGGGCCAAACGGTTGTGCTGGCAGCAGAGAAGGAAGAGCTCGTGCTTGTCCCCGCCCCTGAGTCCACCGCTTCCCCTTGCCTCCTTAGAGAGCCAGCCCCGACCCATCTGCCTTCCCGTCCCTGCTTGAAGAGGCCTGCCGCTGCGGACTGCTGCCAGCGATAGCCCTGTCGAGACCCGGTAAATGCTGCCCGTTCCTTCCCCTGGTGCACTGCTCCTCTGCATCCCAGGCTCACCTCTGACATCCCGTAGCTTCCCCGAGGTCCTCTCCTGCTTTTGGGCAAGAACTTCCCTGGCTCACTCAGACCCTGCCTAGAATCCCAATCTTCCAAACCAGGATCTCTCCAAGGGAGCTGTTAAAAAGAGTCTCTCTACGCTGTCCAACAGAATTACTTTTATTTCCCTTCCTGGCTCTCTTCTGTTTCCTGCTCTCTCTCTCTCTTCTCTTTTCTATCTGTCTGCATCCCATGACCTGTTATCCTCATCAGGGATGTCACACCCCCTCTGTGGCTGAAAAATCTCACTGGCCTGCCAGGCGGCGCTTGCCACAAAGCCACGGCCGAGAACGGATTTTAGATGACTTGTTTGTGTGCAACGTGCACATGTGCAAATTCCCGAGGTCTCTGCATCCCACTTTCTTGGTGGTATTTGGGCTTCTGAATGGCATGTGATTTTTAATCAGTACGTACGTGCATCCAGTAAATTGGTAAGACATCAAAGGGAAAGAATCTTGGCACAACCACCTATAACAGGGGTGTCTAACATAAGGCCCGGGGGCCGGGAATCGGCTTGTCCGGAGCTCTTATGTGGCCCGTGAGCAACTGATGCAGGGTGGGAATGGGCGGAGCCACTCCACTGTGGCTTCAGCGTGGCAGAACAACCTCTTCTGCAGCAGTCAAGCATCATGGGAGCATCTGCCCAGTGCTGCACCAATGCCTCTCCAGTCCGCCTATGTCGGTTTTCCTCTGCACCCCCCCCCCTGACCATGGGGCCTTGCAGTGAGGATACACCAACTCAGAGCTTACCAGCTGCTGTCCTTTATACAGTTTCTATTTTCAGTACTTGACATTTCGTTTTATGGCGCACATGGCCCGGCCTGACAAAGTGACATTTATGTCAGATCTGGCCCTCGTAACAAACAAGTTTGACACTTCTGAGCTATACGATCACTGCCGGACATTCCCCGGCACCACTGTTTAATCCATGTATACATTGGCTATATAGAACGGGGGGGGAAACCAAAACAAATAAGCTAACGTAACCTCAGTAAAAAATGATAGATAGATAGATAGATAGATAGATAGATAGATAGATAGATGATAGATAGATGATAGATAGATAGAAGATAGATAGATAGATAGATAGATAGATAGATAGATAGATAGATAGATAGATAGATAGATAGATAGATAGATAATGTACATGCACCAGAGTGTCTGAAAGATTGCAGTGAAATATAACTCTGGAGCGGCAGATTGGAGGTTCTTAATTACCCGATCTTCTTCTTGATATCTGAAGAAGTGTGCATGCACACTTATATCCAGAATTAAACTCTGTTGGTCTTAAAGGTGCCGCTGGACTCGACCTTTGTTCTAGAAACCATTGCATAAGGGCTATGTTTAATTGCAATATTTCAGGCATTACGGTGTACATACATATTTGACTGTGATTCCGTAAAGGTGCCACTGGACTCAACCTTTCTTCTAGAAACCATTGCGTAAGGGTTACGTTTAATTGCAATATTTCAGGCAATACATATTTGACTGTGATTCCATCAGCTCAATTGAATCCTTTTGTCCCCCTTCTGCATTACTGATGTGTACATTGACCGAACAGTGCAAGAAATCTATCTGGAGGTGATTGTATAGATGATTGTGCCAGGATGCTTCTTGTGTGTTGTTTTACTGAAGCGCAGGATCTGCGCACGCATTGATAAAATATCACGTGCCAAGAATGGTCAAAACCATCAGGGAAACAGATCAATTCCTTTTTTCAAATAAAAAATCCTACCCGTCTAGATGCAATCACACATACAACTGCATTAAGATGGGGGTGGGTTGAAATGTTTTATCAAAGCAAATGTGCTCCTCAATTATAGAGAAGGGGAAAATGTACTGCGTAAGTGGAAGGAACTGAATTCTGTCACAAGCAGGACACACGCCAATTCTGGGATTAATTTTTGAAATCCTCCCAATTCAATTCGAACTGAAAAGTGGGATGCGGCGCCAAGAGAAACGCCAAAGCACCAGAGGAAATCGGTGTGCCTCTCTTGCAAATGTGTTTGCCGGAGTCGTCCTTCAGACTTCTTTGTGCAAATGCTGAACATTTGCAGCTGAACAGTCAAGCCTAGCCTATTGATAGGTTCCATCCTCTTCCTTTTCCTGTATTTGTCACTCATCCCTGTCATCTTTCCATCAGGAGTCGTCCTTCAGACTTCTTTGTGCAAACGCTGGACATTTGCGGCTGAACAGTCAAGCCTAGCCTATGGATAGGTTCCATCCCCTTCCTTTTCCTGTATCTGTCACTCACCCCTGTCATCTTTCCATCTTCCATCCTTCCCCATGTACCAACCTGGGCAATCCATATCCATCCAGTTCATCTACCCACCTACCTGTATGCGGTTGTGGAAACTGGCATCAAGTCACAGCCAACTTAGGGTGGCCCCGTTGGGTTTCTAAGGCAAGAGATATTCAGAGGTAGTTTGCCCTTGCCGACCTCTGCACAGTTACCCTGGACTCCTTGGGTGACCCTGCTTAGCTTCCCAGACCAGACAAGATCAGACCAGCCTGGGCCATCCACGTCAGAGTCAACTCTATATATAACTTATTCATTCTCTCTTGAGGCCTTTATGTTCCACTTCTCTTCTCAATGGGGACCCAAAGATGCCAACAAGATTAATCTCCCCTCCTCCATGTTATCCTCACAGCAACCATAGAATCATGGATGGGACCTCCAGGGTCATCTAAATCAACCCCCTGCACAATGCAGGAAATTCACAAATACCTTCCCTCCCCACACACGCACCCAGTGACCCCTGTTCTATGCCCAGAAGTTGACAAAAAAACCCAACAATCCTCCAGGATCTTCGGCCAAAACTGGCCTGGAGAAAAATGGCTTCCTGGCCTCAAAGTGGCGATCAGCATTTCCCTGGGCGTGTAAGGAAGGGCCACGAGAACTAAGCACTGAGGCAACCCTTCCTGCCTTCCTTCTGCCTACACCAGTTTGGTGTCGTGGTTAAGTGCGCGGACTCTAATCTGGGAGAACCGGGTTTGATTCCCCACTCCTCCACTTGCACCTGGCTGCATGGCCTTGGGCAAGCCGTAGTTCTGATAAGAGCTGTCCTTGAAAAAGAGCAGTATCTGTCAGAGCTCTCTCAGCCCCGCCTACCTCACAGGGTGTCTATTGTGGGGAGGGGAAGGGAAAGGAGTTTGGAAGCCGCTCTGAGACTCCAAGTGAAGGGCGGGGTATAAATCCAATCTCCTCCTCCTCCTCCTCTTCTTCTTCTCATGAATTGCCTAAGTTCACAGAATCAGCATTGCTGTCAGATGGCCATCTAGCCTCTGAAAAACCTCCAAAGAAGGAGAGCCCACCACCTTTTGAGGAAGCCTGTTCCACCGAGGAACCGCTCCAACTGTCAGGAAGTTCTTCCGGATATTTAGCCGGAAACTCTTCTGATTGAATTCCAACCCGTTGGCCACAGAAAACAACTCTGCACCATCCTCTATAGGACAGCCCTGGGAGGAGGATCAGAAAGAGGAGTGTCCCAAGGTCACCCAGTCAGCTTCCAGAATGGAGAGCGGACAGAACGTGGGTCTTTCAGATCCTGCCTTGACCAGTGTTCCCTCTAAGCTGAGTGAATGTGAGCCAGCTCACGGTTTTTTTAGCCTCCGGCTCACACATTATTGTCTTAGCCCAGGAAGGGATGGCTCCAGAGCAAGCTAATTTCTGCAGTAGCCCAATCACCTGATCACAACTTTCATGCCCAGTAGCTCACAAAGTAGAATTTTTGCTCACGAGACTCCACAGCTTAGAGGGAACATTGGCTCCAACCACTGTATGACGCTTGGTCCTTTTTTTGCCTCCCCACCCCATGACCTTCTTTAGATAGCAGCATCCATGTCTCCCAAGTGGGTTTATCTGAAAACATGAGACATAGATAGAGGGGGCCCCTGCCTTCCCTTCTCACAACCTGTCCTCAGTAACAGGTTGGATCCAGTAGATCCATTCTGCTAGCAGAGGCTCTTTCCTCTGCCCGAAGAAACTGCCTTTGCCAGGAAAAGGGACCCACACAAGATCCAGTCCATTTTTTTTCCCAGACGTAGTCGTCATTGCTGGAGTTGACAGCAATACGAGTTGACAGAAACCAACACAGACTGACCCATTCATGCAGGGAACAAGAGAAGACGGGGGGGGGGGGGGGGGGGAGAGAAAGGGGGGGGGGGGGGGGGGGGGTGCTACTTCAACTCCTTGTGCTGACGTCAGTCTTGGAGACATCCTGGGCAGTTCGGTGGAAATGTCAACTCCGTGTGCGGCACTGGCAAATTCCCGAATGGGGATTTGTACGGATGGGATGGAGAATAAAGTGGTGAGCATTGTAAAGCCCTTCTAAGGATCTGTGGACTGCCCCCATTTGAAATACCGTGTGTACAGTCCTGGTCACTGTATCTGAAAGGGGGAATCGGCCAGAAGGGGCAACCAGAATTATCAAAGGGTCGGAGCACCTTCCTGACAAGGAAAAGCTAAGGAGTCTAGAGTCTAAATAGCTAGGTTTGAGTCCAGTATCACCTTAGGGACTTGCAAATGTTTTTTTGCGGTATAAGCTTCTGAGGGCCCTGACCCTGGTAGCCCAGGCAAGCCCGAAAGCGGGGTTGGCCTTACTGGTGTTTGGATGGGAGAACCCCAAGGAATACCAGGGTCGTGACGCAGGCATTGGCAAAAGACCTCTGAAATGTCTCTTGCCTTAAAAAACAAGTCTAGCTCACCATCCAATGCTGCACAACGCTAAAAGAGCTAGAACTTCTGGCTGCCAGACAATTTTAGGAAGAAGAAGAAGAGATTGGATTTATACCCCACCCTTCACTATCCAAAAGAGTCTCAGAGCAGCTTATACACTCCTTTCCTTCCTCCTCCCCACAACAGACACCCTGTGAGGTAGGTGGGGCTGAGAGAGCTCTTGACAGAAACTGCTCTTTTTCGAGAACAGCTCTAAACAGAACTATGGCTTGACCAAGGTCATCCAGCAGCTGCAAGGGAAGAAGTGGGGAATCAAAACTAGTTCTCCCAGATTAGAGTCCACACACTTAACCACTACACCAAACTGGCTTCTTCTGGCTATTCTACACACAATGCCATACAATAATTATTATTAATTAGTTGATGGCATGTTCCACCAACAAGCTTCCAAGCGTATCTGGCAAAGGGAGCTTGGGGTCTCTAAAGCTTATCCTCCCAAAATCTTGTTGGTCTCCGAGATGCCACTGGACTCGAATTTGGCTCTTCTACTGCAGGCCAGTAGGGCTCGAACAGATGAGTAATGGCTAGGAAACATGACGGAGGCCTACAAAGTTACATGTGGCAGGGAGAAAGTGGACAGAGTGAACCCCGTCTCCCTCTCCCACCGTGCTAGAAGTCCCAGACAGCCGTGGAAACAGATGGGCAATAAATTCAGGACAGCCAAAAGGAATCTCGCTTCAAGATTTCAAGACTGTAAATCATTCTAGTACCAACATGCCCTTTAGGAAATTCTCATTGCTTCCTTTCCTCCTTTCATAACACACCCATCAATCAAATACTCCAATGTCTCTTGTCTCCTCCTTACCCTCCCTCCCTCCCTCTCTCTCTGCATCCCTTATTGGCTTCCCTTATGTTCTTATGCCAGAGAGACAAGGGCAAGGTAAGGGCAAGAGAGTTCTCAGGAAACAGGAAGTGATGTCGCACCTTATTTGTCCAATGGAGAAAAAAATGTGCATGTGGGCTTCTGTTCCCCAAACAGACTGCAATGAAAAGGGGCAGAGCGATCTGTCCCGTGTTTACTCGAGCCTCTGAATCCTTCCATTATCCCAGAAGAACTGTTTTAAACTCAGCTCTGTCTGTTTTAAACTCAACGCTGTCTAGCTGTAGTGGATTTCCAGAAAAGGGTGAGGGCCAGGAGTCAAGACTGGTTGGAAACAGGGTGGCCAGAATTTTATCTGCTCGGTGCAGTGCCGGAACTGGAGAATACAACACTGGGGAAATGTTGTACCCCGTTTTTGCTGTTCGGATCCGTCTGTGTGTGATTAGTTGAAATGTGGCACAATGTGAATAAGTATCTGAAGTGTGGTACATAGAGTGGGTTGGATCCGCCCAGCTTTTTCTGCAAGTGAAAAAGGAAGGAAGGAAGGAAGGAAGGAAGGAAGGAAGGAAGGAAGGAAGGAAGGGTTGGAATGGATCCCAGGGTCATCTAGTCCAACCCACTGCACCGTTCAGGAAATTAACAAATACCTCCCCCTCCACACACTCCAGTGACCCCTGCTCTATGCCCAGAAGAAGGAAGCCCCTCCAGTATCCCTGGCCAAACTGGTCTGGAGAACAATTGCTTCCTGACCCTAAAGTGGTGATCAGCTTTCCCTGGACGTGTGAGAAAGGGCCACAAGTTGATAGATTGGATGGATGGATGGATGGATGGATGGATGGATGGATGGATGGATGGATGGATGGTCAAACAGACAGATAGATGGACAGACAGACAGATGGATAGACAGACTAGTAATCCCATTCAAAGGGCTTGGTGGGCATGAGTAATTCAAACATATAATTTATATCCTGCCCAAAATTCCTTGGAAGTGTTTGTTTCCAATCCTTCCAAGCTTTGTTACACTCAGGCCATGCTGGAAATCGGTCTGTCTCTCTATCCCTGCCTTCCTCCAAAGAGCTCAGGACAGCATACGTGGCCCTCCTCTCCTCTTGTTATCATCACAACAACCCTGTGGTTGGAGAGAGTGACTGGACCAAAGTCACCCAGGAGAGCAGAGGTTTCAACCTGGGTATCCCACAACCTAGTCCAACCAGCTAACCACTACATCACTCTGCCCAGCTTGATAGTGTAATACAGGGGTCGCCATCCTTTTTGAGCCTGTGGGCAACTTTGGAATTCTGACACAGGGTGGTGGGCACAACCACAAAAATGGCTGACTGAGGAGGCGGAGCCAACCACAAAATGCCAGGGAGTGAGGTTATGTGTAACTCTAATAGTTCCTCTTCATCGTTTCAGATGGAAACTCTTTTTTAACATGATGCCTTTGTAACTGAAAATGTTGTTGAATTTCCTTGTGTTGTGGTGGCAGCAGCTGCCAAAGCAATATGTGTTTTGAGTCTGTGCAGTCAATCAGATCTCCAGTAGCCAATCAAAGCCCTTTTGGGCAAAAACACCATCTGGCCCAGCCCACTTAAAAAAGAATTGTCAGGTGCCAGCCAATGCTCCCTCTAAGCTGAGGAGTCTTGTGAGCAAAAATTCTACTTTGTGAGCTACCGGCATTGAAGTTGTGAGTGAGCTATTTGGCTACTGCATAAATTAGTTTGTTCTGGAGCCATCTTTCCTGGGTGAAGACAAAAATGTGTGAGCCGGGGGCTAAAAACTGTGAGCTAGCTCACACTAACTCAGCTTAGAGGGAACACTAATGCCAGGAAAGGTGTTGATGGGCACCGTGGTTCCTGCAGGCACTGTGTTGGAGACTCCTGGTGTGATAGATTGATGTGAAACACCAGTTGGGAGGAACAGAAGGATTTTAAAAAATCTATTATATAATTAATAGCAATATTAAACAGGTGATTTTTTAAAAAAACAATCACAGAATTGAGTGTTCATCTGGCAAGTGTTCATCTAGCCGCAGCTTGAAGGCTGCCAGTGATGGATCATTTCTTCCTTTCTTTGCGTGATAAGGGATGGAAGACAGAACGGAAACTGTGATATCTGTATGCAGTTCTTCTAGCCGTAGCTAATAAACAGAACTGCCAAAGGGAAGGTTCACTGGGACCAGTTTTAGAGCAGGGATCGACAGTCCCCTATGGTTGCTTTTAATCCGGAGATCAGAAGGGCTATATCCAGACAACATGATTGTGGCAAAGATTTTTTGTTAAGACGGAGAGAGCCTTTTCATTTCAGTCACTGATGCTGTGCTTCCCCTTCCCCCGGCTCGTTAGTCCTAAACAAAGACATCAGCACTTGCCGTACCATGACGATCACGGGGACCCTGAAGCGCCCATCTCTGCAGGACGAGGAGAAGGTGAAGCTGAACCACCAGAAGGGGTCCTCCAACTTCAACAGTCTTCCAGCCAACGTCTCCAAGATGCACCTCCAAAGTTCCCCGCACTACATGGGGGCCATCAACCTCAACGACTTCAGCAACCATACCCTAACTCTGAAGAAGGACAAGAGCCAGCAGCCCCCCAAGTCCATCTACATCTGCGATGGGGACATCTTCAAAAAGCTGGACTCGGAGCTCTCCCGGGCCCAGGACCAAGCCATAGACACCAGCTACGTCATCCTGCCCACCAACACCTCCACCCTGAGGCCCAAGCCGCCTCCGCCGCCCCCGCCCCCCAAGGATGATACAAAATACAGCATCAACATCGACCAGATGCCTCAGACGAGGCTCATCCACCTCAGCATGGCCACCGACCCGGGTTTTGTTGTCAAGAGTCCTCCGAGGGAACCGGTGGTGATGGGCTGCGGGGAGGTCCAGGCAGCTCCTATGATGCAGCAGCAGCAGCAGCTGCAGCCGCAGCAACCGCAGCAACTGCAGCAGCAGCTGTCACCACCGGTGGTCAACAAAGCTGGTGACTCGCAGATGCTAAGCTTGTGCGACGCAGGCGATTCTGGTAATTCTGGAATGGTATCGAAGAGCGAGACGGTCTCCACGCTGTCCATGAGCTCCCTAGAGGTAAGTGCCAAGGGTAACACCATGGGAGAGTACATTGTTGTTGTTGTTCAGTCGGACAGTTGAGTCCGACTCTTCGCGACCCCATGGACCACATCACGCCAGGCCCTCCTGTCTTCCGCCGTCCTCCGGAGTGTGCTTAATTTCATGTCCATTGCATCGATGGCACTGTCTAACCATCTCATCCTTTGCCATCCCCTTCGATTTTTCCTAGCACCAGTGTCTTCTCCAGTGAATGCTCCCTTCTCATTTTTTGACCACATCCGACTTACCTCGATTCATAGATCTTACATTCCAGGTTCCTCTGCAGTATTGTTCTTTGCAGCATCGGACTTTCCTTTCACCACCAGACACATCCACAGCTGAGCATTCTGTTGGCTTTGGCACAGCTGCTTCACTCTTTCTGGGGTTACTTGTACTTGCCCTCTGGTCTTCCCCAGTAGCATATTGGACACCTTCCGACCTGAGGGGCTCATCTTCCAGCGTCATATCTTTTAGCCTTTTTTTACTGTCCATGGGGTTTTCTTGGCAAAGATACTGGAGTGGGTTGCCATTTCCTTCTTTAGTGGATCATGTTTTGTCTGAGTTCTCCACTGTGGCCTGTCCATCCTGGATGGCCCACCATGGCATAGCCCACAGCCTCATCGAACCATGAAAGCTCCCTCACCATGTCAAGGCAGCAATCCATGAGGGAGGGTACCTTGTACATTGTTTTCTTTTCTTTTTTTTTGCCGTCAAGTCACAACTGATTTATGGTCACCCCATAGGGTTTTCAAAGCAAGAGATATCCAGAGGTAGTTTGCCATTGCCTACCTCTGCACCCTGAACTCCTTTGGTGCTCTTCCATCCAAGGAGTAACCAGGGCCGGCCCTGCTTAGTTTCTGAGATCTCAAGGCAAGAGATGAACAAAGGTGGTGTCCTGTCCTCACTGGTGAACCTCCTGATGGCCCCTGGTATTTTTAGCCACTGTGTGACAAAGTGTTGGACTGGATGGGCTATTGGCCTGATCCAACATTGGCTTCTCTTATGTTCTTATGTCTTATGTTCTTAACTTTCCAGTTAAAAGGACAGATAGTGGTTGGTGTGAAAGACCTCTGCCTGAGGCCCTGGAGAGCCACTGTCAGCCAGTGTAGACAGCATCGACCTTGAAAGACCAAGAAGGCAGCTTTGTCATGTGTTTGTCCTTTTTCCCCTTCAGTCTCCCACAGCTGCAGCTGTGACATTGAGCACTGCAGTCGGCACTGGCTTATGGCCCATTACTTTTGCATATCTGTCATTGGCGTGGCTCTGCAAAGAGCGGGCACTTAGCGAAGGAAGTTTTAAGACAGGCACTTCAGTCTAGCAATAAAAGTATATGTGGGCATGTTTGTAGAATATTTCATTTGCTTTTCACTCCTAAAAAGTAGCAGGCTTTAATTCGTTCCTTCAGCTTACAGCTGAAAATGGATTAAACACTGGCGAAGAAGTACAAAGTCACATGGAGTAGCTGTGTTAAGTGCTGTTGAGTATCTTCTGACATAGGGCAACCCTATGAATTAACGTTCTCCAGAACATCCTCTCATTAACAGTCTGTCTGTCTGTGTCTGTCTATCTATCTGTCTATCTGTCTGTCTATCTATCTATCATCTATCTATCTATCTATCTATCATCCATCTACCTACCTACCTACCTATCTACCTACCTACCTATCTACCTACCTACCTATCTACCTACCTACCTATCTACCTACCTACCTATCTACCTACCTACCTATCTATCATCTATCTATCTATCTAGCTATCTATCTATCTATCTATCATCTAGCGGATGTCTTTTGGGCCGAGGATTACCAGAAAATGTTCTGATGAGTGTAAGGCTCTTTGAGGGACATGTGGGAGAGATGGTCCTGCAGAAATGTTGGTCCCAGGACCCAGACCGCATAGGGTTCTTAAAGGTTCTTAAAGGTTAATACCATAACCTTAAATCTGATCCGGTACTTAACTGGGAGCCAATGCAGCTGGTGGAGCACTGGCTGTATATGCACCCACGAAGACGTCTCAGTGAGGAGGTGCGCCACTGCATTTTGGACCAACTGAAGTCTCTGGGTCAAATGCAAGGGCAGCCCCGCATTGAGCAAGTCGCAGTAGTCTAGCCTGGATATGACCGTTGCATGGATCACCGTGGCCAAGTTGTGGGAGGAGAGATAGGAAACCAGCTGTCTGACCAGCCGAATATGGCAAAAAAGCTGATTTAGCAACATTCATGACCTGCATCTCCATTGAAAGTGAGGCATCCAGTGTCACTCTTAACCCTAACTCATCACCATTGCTGTAGGTACCAACGATGTCCCATCAAGGGCTGGGAGATGGATGGGAGATGGTTTGGCAAACTGAGGGCCATGGTTTTCTTGATGGAGTCAATTTGTGTCATGTTGGGTCTTTCTCTTTTCCTGCTGCCTTCAACATTTCCTAGCATTATTGTATTTTACCTTGAGCCTTGTCTCTTCTGATGACATTGCATGGGGGAGAGCCTTGGTCTTAGAGACAGAGCATCTGCTTGGCATACAGAGAAGGTCCCAGGTTCAATCTCTGCCATCTCCAGTTAGAAAGGACCAGACAGTGGATGATATGAAAGACACTGGAGGCCCTGGAAAGCTGCTGCCAGTCTGAGTAGACAATACTGACCTGGATGGAACCAGGGTCTGACTCTGTAGAAGACAGCTTTGTGTGATGAGGAAAGGGCTGTGGCTCAGTGGTAGAGCATCTGCTTGGTATGCAGAAGGTCTCAGGTTCAAACCCCAGCATCTCCAATGTAAAAATATTAGGTAGGAGGTGGTGTGAAACACCCTCTACCTGAGACCTTGGAGAGCCACTGCCAGTCAGAGTAGACAGCACTAACTGTGATGGACCAAGGGTCTGACTGTGTAAGTCACCTCCAGGTGTGTTGTCTGGTTATCTAGGAAGACCAATTTGGCTTCTTCATTTGGAATCCAGAGGTCTGCTGCACAGAGAGGGTTTGGGGGTCTCTACCTCTATGGACTCCATGGAGAGTGTCATGGAGAGCCTGTGGTATACATGCTGATGGCCCCAAGTTCAATCCCCACCCCTTGAAGTTGGCACACATGTACAGAAATATAACATAAGAACCCTCCTGTGGCAGTGAATTCCATGCGTTCATCACTCTTTGGGTGAAGAAGGACTTGCTTTTATCCGTTCTAAGCCGAATGCTCAGCAATTTCATGGAGTGCCCACGAGTTCTTGTACTGTGAGAAAGGGAGAAAAGTACTTCTTTCTCTACCTGCTCTGTCCCATGCATAATCTTATTAAAAAAAAAAAATTTATTAGGATAATACAAAATCAAACATATATCAAAATTTTCCTTGTTATATATCCTTTTCTCCTTTCCCACCCCCTTTTTGGCTTCCCACAGTGCTCCAACCTCCAGCCCATATCTTAAGCTCTTCATATCCCCCTATCTCATTATTACACATCTATAGGCAACTTACCCTCTACCTATTGTTCTTATACATTTATTTCTATTTCTATTGACATTTACATTTTAATAACTATCAAAGCAGAGCAAATTGTTCTTTACATTCCAATATTTCTCTAAATACTCTTATGGAGTGCCCACAAGTTCTTATATTGTGAGAAAGGGAGAAAGGTACTTCTTTTTCTACCTGTTCTGTCCCATGCATAATCTTATAAACCTCAATCATGTCACCCCTCAACCATCGTTTCTCCAAGCTAAAGAGCCTCAAGCGCTTTAACTGTTCTTCATAGGGAAAGGGTTCCAACCCTTTTATCATTCTAGTTGCCCTTTTCTGCACTTTTTCCAATGCTATAATATCCTTTCTGAGGTGTTGTGACCAGAAGTTGGAGCAGGTATTCCACCAGTTCACGCCGTGAGAGTTGAAATGATTTGTGGAGTGCCTCATCTCAGGGGACTTCTTCTGAGTAGAGAGAATCCCGTAGCCAAAATGACCATGTGAAATAGTCTGCAGAGTGGGGGAAACTGACTGTCATCAATTAATAATGTGTTTGTTTCTTTCTGTTCCCAGAGACGGAAATCCCGGTATGCAGAGTTAGATTTTGAGGTGAGTGCTTCCCATTTTGGGGAGGGGACTTTATAAGGAAAGACAATTCATTAGCATAACTCATTAGCATAACTTATTTGCATATGCCACACCCCGACATTATCGGAAATGTGTCAGAAGGCAACACCCACCGCTCAGGCTCCACTGGACTGTTTTGGATTGCTAGCTATGGGGGGGGGGACATGCAGATCTGTCTTCGCAGAGGAGGGAGAGCTGGTACCTGAATAAAACTTGGTCTTAAAGCTGCCACTGGACTGTTTTGGACCAGGGGGTCGGGGGGAGCTCTGCAACTTATCTGGTTGCTTCTTGCTCTGACTGAGGGCTGCTGGGATCAGGGGGTGGGGCTTGTTGCATGTCCCCACCCCCTGGACTCTTTACTGACGGAGCTCTGCTCCTGTGCGCTCCTGCAGGAAATGACCCCTGGTCATCCATTAATAATGTGTTTGTGTCTTTCTGTTCCCAGAGACGGAAATCCCGGTATGCAGAGTTAGATTTTGAGGTGAGTGAGTGCTTCCCATTTTGGGGAGGGGACATTATAAGGAAAGACAAGGGGGGGTGAGGATAGATCTCCCTTTCCCCCAGGGTTGTCACCACCATTACAGGTGTACATGCAATCCCCCCTGCCCCCCAAAAAAAACATGCTAAAAGAGAGCTGAGCAAAGCTTGAGAATCTTGATTTTCATATCAAAATGCTCCCATTCAATGAGGGAGAACCCTTTCAAGGAAACAAAGGCAGGAAAGCTTAGGCGCCCGGGGAACCCTTTTGGAGCTCGACATAAGCTCTTCCGCCAAAGAGAGTGAAAGGCCGGCGAGACCTTCTTCTTAAAGACTCTCTCTCTCTCTTGTCCGCTTCAGAAAATCATGCACACGAGAAAGCGTCACCAGGACATGTTCCAGGACCTGAATCGCAAATTGCAGCACGCAGAGAAAGAGAAGGAGTCTCCGCCGGCAGACAGCAAGGTGAGCTCTCTGAACCATCTGCCAGAAAGCTCCATCTTTCAGGGGGTGAGCTGTGATCCTTGCAAAGGAAGGGACTGAGGAATCATCCTCTTCCCCCCCCCCCCACGCCCAATATCCTGAAAATGTGATTTGGCATCTACGGACACAGCTCCTCTGCTCTTCATGCTACGTTACAGCTATTTGGGAATTCGTACAAACAGGGAGACCTCACTCCGAGTACTTTTATTGCATTGACTCAAAGTCATAGCGAACAAACCTAATTCCGGTAAACTGATTGAGCTATTGGAGAGAGGTATGAAACATTAAATCTCTGGAACAATGAAGAAGCGCCCCCCCCCCCATTTTTTCACTAGCTCTCTAGAATGTCCTTCAGGTAGTTTCTGCAAGCCATGAACAGAGTGACAAAGTGGGAAGGGGGGTGTGGAGAGAGAGAGAGAGGGAGAGAGAGATGATGATGATGATGATGAAGGGAGATTTGACTATTGAAAGCTTATACCCCCAAAAATCTTGGTCTCTAAGGTGGTAGTAGACTCAAATCTAACTAAGTAATCAGAGTTTAGTATCTGATAAATCTCCTCTTTTAAAAATGGCCTTTGGTGTAGTGGTTAAGTGTGTGGACTCTAATCTGGGAGTACCGGGTTTGATTCCCCACTCCTCCACTTGCACCTGCTGATGTGACCTTGGGTCAGTCGCAAGCTCTGGCACAGCTGTCCTTGAAAAAGAGCAGTTTGTGTCAGAGCTCTCTCAGCCCCACCCACCTCATGGGGTGTCTGTTGTGGGGAGGGGAAGGGAAAGGAGTTTGTAAGCCGCTCTGAGACTCCAAGTGAAGGGCGGGGTATAAATCCAATCTCTTCTCTTCTCTTCTTCTTCTTCTTCTTCATTATGTGTTGGAAGAATAAACATAGAGGGTACATGCCCTTATGTTTGTTGTTGTTCAGTCGCACAGTCGAGTCCGACTCTTTGCGACCCCATGGGCCAAGTCCCGCCAGGCCCTCCTGTCTTCTGCTGTCCTCTGAAGTTGACTCAATTTCATGTTCCCTTATGTTTACTTTAAGCCAATAGAGATGCTTATTTCTGAATTAGACAGACGGACGGACGGACGGATGGATGAATGGATAGATGGATGGATGGATGGATGGATGGATGGACAGATGGTAGATGGATGGATGGATGGATGGATGGATAGATAGATAGATAGATAGATAGATAGATAGATAGATAGATAGATAGATAGATAGATAGATAGATGATAGATAGATAGTGGGAGGGCTTCTAATGTCCTGGCCCCACTGCTGGACCTCCTGATGGCACCTGGTATTTTTGGCCACTGTGTGACAGAGTGTTGGACCTGATCCAACATTGGCTTCTCTTATGTTCTTATCTTCTTATGATAGATTATAGATAGATGATAGGTAGTTAGATAGATGATGGATGGATGGATGGAAGATAGATAGA
This sequence comes from Gekko japonicus, assembly GCF_001447785.1. Classification (NCBI taxonomy): domain Eukaryota; kingdom Metazoa; phylum Chordata; class Lepidosauria; order Squamata; family Gekkonidae; genus Gekko; species Gekko japonicus. Next base: position 88,144 of record NW_015168759.1, on the reverse strand, counting down.
CAGATAGATAGACAGCCAGACAGACAGACAGACAGACAAGGAATATCTAGATTTGAGGCCAACAGCTCTCTGTAGCTGTGGACTTTTCTACAAGATATATATATGTTCTTAGGTTTTTGTTATCAATGTACTATAATTAATAAGATACACTAGGGCCTTTATTGTATATTTAGGTATATGATTTAAATGAATACATGAAGGCATAGTAGCATACCAGGATTGTGTGTTTTGATTGAACACGCTGTTTTCCCAGGTTTACTCAACCTTGCTGTGTTTCCCTGGTGTTTGTTGCTGCTCCTTAGAGACCAATAAGATTTTGAGGATATCAGCTCTTGAGCGTGAAAGCGCCCTTCATCTGAGTCTTGCATCCAGTGAAGGGAGTTTGGACTCTCAAAACCTCATACTCTGAAAATCTGGTTGAGCTCCAAAATGCTTCTGGATTTGAGGCTAGCTTTTCTACTAGGCTGTGACAGTGGAAAAAATATTTTCCCCTCGTTTGTGGCAAGATTTCACGACACCTCTGGAAAGAGAGAAGAAGGCCCAATTTGTGGCAGCATGGTATACTAGTTTGAGTGCCGGGCTATAATCTTAGAGACCTGGATTCGAATCCCTGCTCTTGAAGGAAGCTCGCTGGGTGACCTTGCATCTCTCTCTCACTCTCACTCTCTCTTACACTAACCTACCTCATAGGATAGTTTTAAGGATAGAAGGAGGAGAGGAAACCGTGTCATCTCTCCTGAGCGACTTTGAGGGAGGGTGGGATACAAAGGCAGTAGTCGGATGCCATCAGGTCTCTGCGTAGTTGCCCATTTCCTAGATCGATTGACTGAGGGCAAAAACCTCAGGAAGAAAGAATGAATCTGCCCATGCTGGGTAAGGCCCAATAACTATTTCATACTTGGGACTGGAGTTTCCATCTGCCCTTGAACAGAGAAGTAGAAAAAACTCTCTCTTTAGGGAATTCCTCTCCTTGGTGGCTATCAGGAGGCATTTTGAAGCTCATTCTCTTTTGTTCTGCATTTATTAAGCCAGAATAAATAACAGGCTCTGGGTCTGGTCATTAGCCATATTTGCACATTGCTGGCTATGTTACCATCATCACAGAAAGTCTTAGCTGGATTATCTGGTCAACACAGGGGGATCCAATTGTGAATTATAGCAGTAGCACAAAATCCCCCAATGTGGGGAATACCGCCATGACCAGTAGAGCTGCCAACCTCCAGGTGGGGCCTGGAGAACTCCCCAAAATGACAACTGATTTGCAGACTATGGAGATCAGTTCTCCTGGAGAAAATGGCTGCCTTGGATGGTAGACTCAATGGTGTTGCAGCCCACCGAAGTCCCCGCCCTCCCCAAATCTTCTGCAGGCTCCACCCCAAAATCTCCAGGAATTCCCCAAACTGGGGTTGGCAGCCCTAACAACCAGCAACGCCCCCCCACACACACACACACCTTCATTGCACTCTAACCTAAAAAGCACTCACTCTTTCGGCCTCTCCGAAGCGAACCAGCGCAACATGCCGGTTACATCTGACACCATCCGGTCCAAAGCAGCGCTTGAGTTCTGACCTCCCGGCGTGTGTCAACCCAAATACTTGAGTCAAACAACGGGAGGGAAAAGAAGAAGAAAAAAACACCACCATCCTGTTCTCTCTTGTATATCTAGGCTATAAAACGATGGAGCGTTTCTTCGGGTGGAAGTGATAAAACAAACACTAGCGTAAGTCTTAACTGCATCGTTTGCCTTGAGGAACCTCATAGACACCGAACCGTACCATGATGCATGTCTCCAAAGCACCTCTCTCCGGTAGAAATCGCCGCCCCCTTTGTCACATGGCGAGCACCCTTGGAATGCCTCCTTTAACCCCTCCCCATTCTTGGCCTCACCCAGCGAAGAGGTCTTGGGCTGCGGGCCTTCCAGTTCCAATCCATCCATATACATTTCAAGAGCCTTGACTGCATGGCTCCCAAGCCATCCCTGACTCGAGGATTGCCTCCCTTTGCCTGGTGCAGGACCCCAAGACGTTTCCCCGTCTTTCACGGTAGCATGCTGTTAGGAAGTTATCTCCCCCCCTAATCCTACTGCCAGCCAATCAACCATGAATGGATGAAAAAAAGTACTAATCAAATGTTTTGCAAGATATTCACAGCCCACGCTTGCTTGGTGGGAAGCTAACTTTGGCCATGAGCCGGATTTCTGTTTTTGGTTATTACAATATGCTCCATGTTCCATCGAGGTGGAAATTTAATAGCATGCTTATGTACTCGGCTTGCTTCCTTTGACGGAATTACTGCGGGATTATGAGAAACGGTTTATCCTGTGTGCGAGGGGGAAGGGGAGCTGGTGGCTTTGTTTCTCTCTGGCAAGAAGGGGTTGCTCAGGACGGGTTCCTTAGACCCAAGAGAATCCTGAACATACTATTGGGATACTTGGCTAATATAACGGAGTTTGCCCAGTCATAGAAACATAGGCGCTGCGGTGGCTCAAGTGGTTAAGACGCTGAACTGCAGGCTGTGGAAGGTCAGTAGTTCAGTATTTCGAGACCCAGGTTGCCATATGATGGAATGAGCTCCCGTCTCTAGTTCCAGCTCCTGCCAACCAAGCAGTTTGAAAGCAAGACATTGCAAGTAGATAAATAGGTACCACTTTGGTGGGAAGGGAACAGCGTTCCGTGCGCCTTGGTATTTAGTCATGCCGGCCACATGACCACGGAAACGTCTTCGGACAGCGCTGGCTCTTCAGCTTGGAAACGGAGATGAGCACCGCAACCCTAGAGTCGGACTCGACTGGCTTTCGAGCAAGGGAACCTTTACCTTTACTAGAAGCATAATACTGAGTGCAGTAAATAAATCTCCCAGGAAGAATATTGCAAAAGGCAAAAACTTTCATTTATTCTCGTAGATCCAGTTCACATTCAGGTCGCAGTCAGAAGAAGAATCATAGAATGTTAGAGTTGGAAGCAGTGTTCCCTCTAAGCTGAGTTAGTGTGAGCGAGCTCACAGATTTTTAGCCTCCATCTCACACCTTTCCGCCTCAGCTCAGGAAGGAGGGCTCCAGTGCACACTAATTTACGCCGCCGCCAAATCGCTCGCTCACAATTTCAATGCCGGTAGCTCACAAAGTAGAATTTTTGCTCACAAGACTTCACAGCTTAGAGGGAGCATTGGTTGGAAGGGACCTTTCAGGTCATCTAGTCCAACCCCCTGCACTCTGCAGGAGCATAGCCGGAAGACAGAAGAGAAAGAAGCCTAATCTAAAGCGTCCTTTCCCTATCACAAATGGCCAGTCTAGCATCATGTGTGGGAATATGAGGGCATTGTCTCTACAGGAGGGACCTGCAGAGGCATATGTCTCCCTGGAAGGCCATGGGAAGAGAGAGAGAGGACAAAGCGAGAGAGGAGAGGGCAGAGGGCAGCTCCCAGGTGACAGTCTGAGTAGACAATACTGACCCTGATAGACTGACAGTGTGTTTTCATGTGTGAATGGGAAAGACAGCTAATCCTGTATGTTGTAGGGCTACCTTTCGGCTGTGCTCCTGCAGAGTGCAGGGGGTTGGACTAGATGACCTGCAAGCTCCCTTCCAACTCTAACATTCTATGATTCTATGTAGGGCTACCTTTCGGCTGTGCTCCTGCAGAGTGCAGGGGGTTGGACTAGATGACCTGCAAGATCCCTTTCAAACTCTAACATTCTATGATTCCTATGCTACTCAGGAGGAGGGAGGGTGTCATAAATGCCTTACTCAGTGCCAGGTGGGCAAGCCCGGTCTCATTAGAAGCCCATCTACTGCCTACTTCTTATTAGCACACCGGGATGGGCCATGGTTCAGGGGAAGAGCCTCTGCTTGGCTTGCGCTAAGCCCCAGGTTCAATCCCTGGCATCTCCAGCTGAAAGAATGAGGCAGCAGGTGCTGTGAAAGATCTCCTCCAGAGACCCTGGGGAACCTCTGCCAGTCTGAGTAGACAATACTTTGATGTACCGAGGGTCTGACTCAACATAAATCAGCTTCACACATAGCCTTTGTCTGGGGACATTTTTGGTGTAGTGGTTAAGTGTGCGAACTCTAATCTGGGAGAACCAGGTTTGATTCCCCACTCCTCCACTTTCAGCTGCTGGATGACCTTGGGAAAGTCATAGTTCTGGAACAGCTGTTGTTGCAAGGACACTTCTGGAAAGAGCTCTCTCAGCCCCACCTACCTCACAGGGTGTCTGTTGCGGGGAGGGGGGGGGAAGGAGTTTGTAAGCCACTCTGAGACTCCTTTTGGGTAGTGAAGGGCAGGGTATAAATCTAATCTCCTCTTCTCTGAGAGTCATTTTGGTGTAGTGGTTAAGTGTGTGGACTCTCATCTGGGAGAACCAGGTTTGATTCCCCACTCCACTTTCAGCTGCTGGATAACCTTCGGCAAGCCATAGTTCTCTCAGAGCTGTTCTCTCAAGGACAGTTCTGGAAAGAGCTCTCTCAGCCCCACCTACCTCACAGGGTATCTGTTGTGGGGAGGGGAAGGGAAAGGAGTTTGTAAGCCTCTCTGAGACCCTGAGTGAAGGGCGGGGTATAAATCCAATCTCCTCCTCTTCTTCCTCTTCTTCTTCTTCTCCTTCTCTTAGCGTCTTGGCTGGCACCTGAACTAGAAGAAATTAGAAGAGCCAGTTTGGTGTAGTGGTTAAGAGCGGCAGACTGTAATCTGTTTGTGTGTTTTTTGGCCCCCCAGAGGGGATTTTTTATTGCATTTTTTAATAGACTAGAAACTACAACGAAAAATTGGGAAGGGGTAACTACATCTAGGGAGAAAAGAAAGAAAACCACAACTAACTAAAAACCCCAAAATAGGAGATCATCACAACAGCTTGTATAAGTGTTAATCTTAAATTGCTAATATTACTTTGAACATAGTCGGCTATGCTACATTTTTTTATCTTTTTATCCAATGTTTTAACCATTCAAGAGAACCCCCAGAGCATCCCACAATAAAACTAAAGTTTAAAGGCACAATTCAGAGTCCTTCAGCCTTCATTTTGTCTTATCTTTTCTAATCCTCAATTTATATGTACGCTTGGGGGCAGCCGCCCCCTTATCAGAAAAAGAGTCCTCGTCGGCAGACTGTAATCTGGAGAACCGGATTTGATTCCCCACTCCTCCACAGGCAGCCTGCTGGGTGACCTTGGGTCAGTCACAGTTCTCTCAGAGCTCTCTCAGCCCCACCTCCCTCACGGGGTGTCTGTTGTGGGGAAAAAAAGGAAGGCTGCTCTGAGTAAGTAAGCCGCTCTGAGACTCCTTCAGGTAGCAAAGGGCGGGGTATAAAACCAACTCTTCTTCTGAGGATGTATCCATCCATAACTGTGGCCCAGGATAGGTCCTGAGTCCTGACAGCTGCTTTGGACGTCAGCAGGTAGAAAAGAAATACCTTCTAATGCCTGGGGACTCATCCGTCCCCACATTCTGTTGCATGTCTAAGCCCAACCTAAGAAGAGGATCAATCCTCCCCCCCCCCCGGACAAGAAGAACAAGAAGAAGAGGAGGAGGAGGAAAAGGAGATTGGATTTATACCCTGCCCTTCACTACCCAAAGGAGTCTCAGAGCAGCTTACAAACTCCTTTCCCTGTGAGGTGGGTGGGGCTGAGAGAGCTCTTGACAGAAACTGCTCTTTTTTCAAGAACAGCTGTGCCAGAACCACGGCTTGCCCAAGGTCATCCAGCAGGTGCAAGTGGAGGAGTGGGGAATCAAACCCGGTTCTCCCAGATCAGAGTCCGTGCACTTAACCACTGCACCAAACAGAAATAAATGCTCCTCCTTTTTTTTTTATAATTTGGTCATCCATCTATTTGATTAGGGCTATATACGTGTGCCCTAAAGCCAGGTAAACAGCCGCCTATTGGAGTTATACGGCGCAATGATGAGCAATTCCGAGGGACCATTTGCCAGGCAATGAGAGAGGAAGGATGCAGGGAATCGTTCTAAATCAACATCGTGGCCCGTTTGATTTGTATGCAGCCGATGTTGCTGCGCGGCTCCTCTAACGCTTAACAATGAAGGAGGCCATCGAGGGGATGACATGCCGATTCCGTCGCGGCTGAGAAAGCCGGCCTGGAAGAAAGAAACCCGAGAAGTCATCAGGGTGAATGTACATTCCATCCAGAGAATTTGTTCTGAGATTACCTTCCTTGGACAGAGCAACCAAAATAAATACTAGATCTCAAGGGTGTTCAGTTACGAAGCTGATGGGCAGTAGATGCAGGACAGACAAAAGGAAACATTTCTTTACACTGAAGGCCTCTCTGCCCTGTTGTTGGCCCCCCCAGAGGAACTGGTTGGCCACCGTGTGAGACAGGAGGCTTGGCTAGATGGACCCTCCCTGGTCTGATCCAGCAGGGCTCTTCTGAGGTTCTTATCAGGGGAAGGCCTTGGCCTCTGTGCCATGTTTCTGGCCCTCCAGAGGAACTGGTTGGCCCCTGGGTGAGACAGGATGCTGGACTAGATGGACCCTTTCTGGTCTGATCCCACAGGGCTCTTCTGAGGTTCTTATCAGGGGAAGGCCTCAGCCTCTCTGCCCTGTTCTTGGCCCTCCAGAGGAACTGGTTGGCGCTGTGTGAGGCAGGATACTGGACTAGATGGAACCTCACTGGTCTGGTTGAGCAGGGCTCTTCTGATGTTCTTAGCAGGGGAAGGCCTTGGCCTCTGTGCCATGTTTCTGGCCCTCCAGAGGAACTGGTTGGCCCCTGTGTGAGACAGGATGCTGGACTAGATGGACCCTCACTGGCCTGATCCAGCAGGGCTCTTCTTATGTTCTTCTCAGGGGACGGCCTCGGCCTCTCTGCCCTGTTCTTGGCCCTCCAGAGGAACTGACTGGCCACTGGGTGAGACAGGAGGCTGGACTAGATGGACCCTCCCTGGTCTGATCCCACAGGGCTCTTCTGAGGTTCTTCTCAGGGGAAGGCCTCGGCCTCTCTGCCCTGTCGCAAGACACGAACAAATATTGCACATTTTTACTGGGAAATATGCAGATCTGCTTTTTATTAACATTAAATGAGACTGCCAAGAATAATAACAAAAGCAGTAAGAGCAGATGTTGATAACAATATTTATCTGTCCAATGGTATTTGTTTGCTAATGATATTTCGCTTCCCCAGCCACCCTGTGGGGAGCCGCACAATATGTGTGACAGAGCCGCATGCGGCTCCCGAGCCACAGTTTGGCCACCCCTGGCCTAGAGGATCTACTTGGCCGCTGTGTGAGACAAGATGCTGGACTAGATGGACTTCTCGTCTGAGCGAGCAGAGCTCTTCCTACGTTCTTATCAGGGGGAGGCCTTGGCCCCTATGCCCTCTTGTTGGCCCTCCAGAGGAACTGGTTGGCCTCTGTGTGAGACAGGATGCTGGACTAGATGGACCACAGGTCTGATGCAGGAGGGCTCTTCTGATGTTCTCATCAGGGGAATGCCTCGGACTCTATGCCCTGTTGTTGGCCCTCCAGAGGAATTGGGTGGCCACTGTGTGAGACAGGATGCTAGACTAGATGGACCACCGGTCTGATCCAGCAGGGCTCTTCTGATATTCTCATCAGGGGAAGGCCTCGGCCTCTCTGCCTTGTTGTTGGCCCTCCAGAGGAACTGGGTGGCCACTGTGTGAGACAGGATGCTGGTCTAGATGGACCGCTGGTCTGGTCCAGCAGGGGCTCTTCTGATGTTCTTAGCCAGTTAGAGACCATAACTCTGACAAAAGTACAGGAATATGTGTGTGCAAAGCTAACTGTTCCCCGACTCTCTTAGCCCCTGAGATCGGATGAGATAGGGCTATACCAAGCCTCCCTTGTTCAAATCAAACCCGTGATTCTCTGTTTCGGCCCCATGGCCTGTATCTTCATGCCAAAACATTCCAATATGTTGTTGTTGTTGTTCAGTCCCACAGTCGAGTCCGACTCTTCGCGACCCCATGGACCAGATCATGCCAGGCCTTCCGGTCTTCCGCCGTCCTCTGAAGTTTGCTCAACTTCATGTTCGTTGCATCTATGACCAATATGACCAAAACATTCCAATATGTACACATTCTCAAATATTTTTTGTGCAGCAGTTACAGATAAATGATAGAGCAGGAGGTGGGGGAACCATCAAGACTGGAATGAAAATGAGGCAGACCACAACAGATGCAGCCCAAACAAAACCAAAATGGCCAGATCGGCTCATTCCCAACAGAAGCCTCCTAATTAGATTTGAGCTAGATTCGAATCCAGTAGCACCCTAGAGACCAACAAGATCTTCAGGGTATAAGCTTTCAAGAGCCAGTTTGCTGTCGTGGTTAAGTGCGCGGACTCTGATCTGGGAGAACCGGGTTTGATTCCCCCACTTCTCCACTTGCAGCTGCTGGATGACCTTGGACAAGCCAGAGTTCTAATAAGAGCTGGTCTTGAAAAAAGAGCCATTTCTGTCAAGAGCTCTCCCAGCCCCACCTACCTCACAGGGTGTCTGTTGTGGGGAGGGGAAGGGAGAGGAGTTTGTAAGCCGCTCTGAGACACCTTTGGGTAGTGAAGGGTGGGGTATAAATCCAATCTCCTCCTCCTCCTAGTGACTGTTTGCACCTGGAAGTCAGTTTGGTGTATTGGTTAGAGCATGGACTCTAATCTGGGAGAACCGGGTTTGATTGCCCACTCCTCCACATGCAGCTGCTGGATGACCTTGGGCAAGCCATAGTTCCGGCACAGCTGTTCTTGAAAAAGAACAGTTTCTGTCAGAGCTCTCTCAGCCCCACCTGCCTCACAGGGTGTCTGTTGTGGGGAGGGGAAGGAGTTTGTAAGCCGCTCTGAGACTCCTTTGGGTAGTGAAGGGAGGGATATAAATCCAATTTCCTCCTGCTCCTCCTCCTCCTCCTCTTCTTCTTCTTTGGCCAGGCTAGCCCAATCTCGTCAGATCTGGGAAGCCAAGCAGGGTCAGCCCTGGTTAATCTTTGGATGGGAGACCACCAAGGAAACCCAGGGTTGCTCTGCAGAGGCAGGCCGTGGCCAAGCCACCTCTAGATGTCTCTTTTCCTTGACCTGGATGACTCAGGCTAGTCTGATCTCGTCAGATCTCGGAAGCAAAGCTGGGTCGGCCCTGGCTGGTCCTTGCATGGGAGACCACCCAGGAATGCTGAGGTTGTGATGCGGAGCCAGAGAATGGCGAACCACCTCTGGATTTGCATTGAAAACCCTACGGGGGTTGCCCTAAGTCAGCTGCGACTTGACAACACTTTGCACCGGCATGCTTTCAAGAGTCAAGATTCCCTTCGGATTCAGACTATGGGATAGAGCAGGTCGAGAAAGAAGTCCTTTTCTCCCTTTCTCACAATACAAGAACTCGTGGGCGCTCCGTGAAATTGCTGAGCAGCCGGATTAGAAGGGATAAAAGGAAGTCCTTCTTCACCCAAAGGGTGATGAACACGTGGAATTCAATGCCACAGGCACGGACGGCTTCAAGAGGGGATTGGGTACATATGGAGCAGAGGTCCATCAGTGGCTACTAGCCACAAGGTAGAGATGGGAGCTGCGGTGGCTCAAGTGGTTAAGACGCTGAACTGCAGGCTGTGGAAGGTCGGTAGTTCAGCAGTTCGAGACCCGAGTGTGCCGCATGACAGAGTGAGCTCCCGTCTCTAGTTCCAGCTCCTGCTGACCTAGGAGTTCGAAAGCAAGACATTGCAAGTAGGTAAATAGGTACCAACTTCAGAGGACGGCAGAAGACAGGAAGGCCTGGCGTGATCTGGTCCATGGGGTTGCAAAGAGTCGGACTCGACTGTGCGACTGAACAACAACAACAAACAGGTACCACTTCGGTGGGAAGGGAACAGCGTTCCGTGCGCCTTGGTGTTTAGTCATGCTGGCCACATGACCACGGAAACGTCTTCGGACAGCGCTGGCTCTTCGACTTTGAAACGGAGATGAGCACCGCAACCCTAGAGTCGGATTCGACTGGCTTTCGAGCAAGGGAAGCTTTACCTTTAACTTTAGAGATAGGAACTCTCAGGCTGGGGCAAGGGATGCTCTGTATTCTTGGTGCTTGTGTGTGGGGGGCAACAGTGGGAGGGCTTCTAGTGTCCCGGCCCCACTGCTGGACCTCCTTAGGGCACCTGGTATTTCTGGCCACTGTGTGACAGAGTGTAGGACTAGATGGGCCACTGGCCTGACCCCACATTGGCTTCTCTTATGTTCTTAGTGCTTTCACTCTTAGAAGCTTGCATCCCAAAACTGTTGCAGGTCTCTAAGGTGGCACTGGAATCGTATCTACCTTTTCTACTGCAGACCAGCAGGGTGGGCCAGCCTCTGACATGGTTAGATTTAAGTGGACTGTGACCTCAGCTGTTTTGACGTGACAATAAGCGATGGCTCGGACAGCTGAGAGTTCATCACTCAGTGACCGTGTGACGATCAGCGCACGTGAATAGTCCATCATGGATCTACAGCTGTTGTTTCTAATTGTTATTGAATTGGCTCCAGTGTGTAGCAAGCAAATCGATTTTCAGGGTGCCTAACAAAGAAAGAATCTCTTATTTGCAACACCTGCGTAAGTCAGCAGTGCCAAGTCGCTTGGTGACTTGAGAGCCCAGCTTGGTGTAGTGGTTAGGAGCGTGGACTCTAGTCTCAGAGAACCGGGTTGGATTCCCCATTCCTCTGTATGCAGCTGCTGGTGTGACCCTGGGTCATTCACAAGTTCTTTCAAAGCTGTTCTCTCAAGGGCAGTTTCTGTTGGAGCTCTCTCAGCCCCCACCTACCTCACAGGGTGTCTGCTGTGGGGAGGGGAAGGGAAAAGAGACTGTAAGCTCCTCTGAGACTCCTTCGGGTAGTGAAGGGCAGGATATCAATCCAATCTCCACCTCCTCCTCCTCCTCCTCCTCCTTCCTAGTTGGGATTGGTTGATACTACTCAAGACCTGTAGGTCAGAGGAATAAAGGGGTGGGTAGGTGAGGAAGGAAGGAAGGAAGGAAGGAAGGAAGGAAGGAAGGAAGGAAGGAAGGAAGGAAGGAAGGCTTCTGTTGAAATAAGGAGGGAAAGGAAAGGAAGGAAGTTGGAAGGAAGGAAGGAAGGAAGGAAGGAAGGAAGGAAGGAAGGAAGGAAGGAAGGAAGGCTTCTGTGGGGACGAGCCGCTCTGGCCGTTTTGGTTCCTTTTGGACCACATCTGTCGTGGTTGCCATTCATTTTGGTCTGCCTCATTTCTCCCTCTTTAATCTTATTTATCTGAAGTTGGTGCACAAGGAATGTTAGACAGTGTGTGCACTGCTACAGCAAAGAAGGATTGGCATCAGGAGCCAAACCATGGAGCCCAAATAGAGAACTGTGGGTTTGGTTTGCACAACAAAGGATTGGTATTGACACAGAGATTTTCAGCTCAGAACAGCAGGGACATATACCCTCATTTCCCCAGCAGACGCCTCCTGTCTGATATCCTCTCCCCCCCTTATTTTGTTTCTACTAACTCTAAATCTTTCCCATGGTAGGTCTTGGTGGTGGTGGAGTAGGAGGAGGAAAATGCTGTTAGTAGGGTTTTTAAGGCGAGAGATGTTCAGATGCAGTTTGCCATTGCTAACCGGGGCCTAATCTGTGTAGCTTTCAAGATGAGATTGGGCTAGCCTGAGCTGTCCAGGACAGGGCAGATAAACAGAGGTTGTTTGTCATCACCTGCCTCTGCATAGCAACCCCGGACTTCCTTGGTGGTCTCCCATCCAAGTACTAACCAAGGCCAACCCTGCTTAGCTCCTGAGATCTGATGAGATTGGGCTGGCCTGAGCTATCCAGGTCAGGGCAGATGAACAGAGGTGGTTTGCCATTGCCTGCTCCTACACAACAACCTGGGACTTCCAAGGTGGTCTCCAATCCAAGTTATAACCGTGGCCAACCCTCCTTAGCTTCCGAGATGTGATGAGATCAGGCTGGCCGGAGCCATCCAGGTCAAGACATAGTCGTTACTAGGCATGGGAAATCCTTCCATGGAAGTAACTAACAGTCTTTTGCTTTTGCAAAAGAATTTTAAGACAATAAAAGCCCTAGAGATTATTTTTTTAAAAAAAACCCTCTCCTCTGGGGTTTCTGACCATGATACCCTTGGTTGCTGTATGGAGATTAAAAGGCTTTGGCAATACCAAAATAATCCCCAGCATACCTCTAAGAACAGGGCAGAGGCATAGGGAGGAGCCTAAGAGTAGATGTTTTCTTCAGCACAAAGCCTCTGAACATCAGTGCCAGGAGTCAACATCAGGGGAAGGCCTTGGCCTCCCTGCCCTGTTCTTGGCCCTCCAGAGGAACTGTCTGGCCCCTGTGTGAGACGGGATGCTGGACTAGAGGGACCCTCCCTGGTCTGACCCAGCAGGGCTCTTCTGGTGTTCTTCCCAGGGGAAGGCCTCGGCCTCTCTGCCCTGTTGCTGGCCCTCCAGAGGAACAGTTTGGCCCCTGTGTGAGACGGGAGGCTGGACTAGAGGGACCCTCACTGGTCTGATCCAGCAGGGCTCTTCTGATGTTCTTGTCAGGGGAAGGCCTCAGCCTCTCTGCCCTATTGCTGGCCACTAGAGGAACTGGCTGGCCTCTGTGTGAGATAGGGTGCTAGACTAGATGGACTGTCAGTCTGATCCAGCAGGGCTCTTCTTATATTCTGTGAAGGTCTCTGCCTCTCTGCCCTGTTGTTGGCTGTCCAGAGGAACTGGTTGGCCTCTGTGTGAGATAGGATGCTGGACTAGATGGACTATTGGTCTGATCCAGCAGGGCTCTTCTGATGTTCTGTGAAGGCCTCGGCCTCTGAGCCCTGTTGTTGGCCCTCCAGAGGAAGTGGTTGGCCACGGTGTGAGGCAGGATGCTGGACTAGATGGACCCTCCTTGGTCTGATCCAGCAGGGCTCTTCTGATGTTCTGATGTTCTCTCTCAGGGAAAGACATGAACTTGTACCTGAATGCAGGTTAACGTGGGTCTAGTTTTAACTGCCAACCTGGGTAGGTGGTTTTGTTCCAGGATAGTGAAGCATTTATTCACGCCTGCTTCCCTCTGCAGTCTGCAGTGTTTGAAAACAGCTTGTATTTTCTTTCTTTCTGCCTCTCTTTCTTTCACCAAGGGCATCTTTGTAATCAATGCAAAGGTTTTTTTAAAAAATAAATAAAAAACAAACAGCTGTCCAGCTGAAATCTAGCAGTTAGAGTCGCCAGCTCATCTTGGGGAATTTTAGAGATTTGGGGTTGGATCCTAGGGAGGGTGGGGTTTGGGGGAAGGGAGGTAGCTCAGCAGAGTACGATGCTGTGTAACCCTTCAGAGCAGTCCTTGTCTCCAGGGAAACTGATCGCTGTCATCTGGAGATCAGTTGTAATTCCCAGAGAGCTCCTGATCCTACCTGGAGGTTGGCAACCCCTACTTTTTGGTCCTGCTCAGCCCTTGTGTCTGTGAACTGTCATCCATTCCTTCTTTCTCTTTATGTGTTTCTTTGTTTCTTTGTTTCCTTTGCAGCAAGAGAAGCAGCAGACCCCCAACAAGAGACCCTGGGAAGGAATCCGGAAGGTCCATTCGCCACCAGCATGGGTTAAAAAGGACATGGAGCCCGTAGCTCAGTCTCCCTTGGAACTCAAAACTGTAGAGTGGGAAAAAACGGGAGCGACAATCCCCTTGGTGGGACAGGACATTATCGACCTCCAGACGGAGGTCTGAGGAGGAAAAAAAAAGACAAGAGACTCTTGAGGGTGTCTTTTCCTCTTCCCCCACTTTGGAAAACAAGACAGAATACAAAAACAGATAAGATTTTTAAAAAACATAAAAACCAAAACCCAGTTAAATGGAATCGAAACCGAGAGAGCAAAGCCCGTTTGGTTTCTTTCCAAAACCTCGGGGTTGAAACGGAAGAAAATAACGGTGTGACCTTGGTATTGTTCTCTGCGGACAGAGTTTGGGAGAAGTATTCCTTTGTAGAACGTAGTAGCGGTAGGTGCAGAAAGAGAGAGGGTTTTTCCCAGGTAAGGGGAGGGGAAGGCTTGGGGGGGAAAGGAAGCGGGCCGGGGGGGGGGAAGGAAAGGAAACGGGGAAGGGGAGGAATCTAGTTTTGTTTTTGTTTTTTTTAAAAATGACGTTCTTAGTGACAAATGGACAAGAGTCTTTACCGAGAGGGCTCCAGTGGTCGAACGGTGGCCATGACTGTCAACAAAGTAGCAGATGGAACGGTTGAGTCATCACGAGACCAAGCCCGGTAATGGACGGCCAATGATTCCACTGAATAGCCTTCTACCAACTGGTTCTTGTCTAGGTGGTGGGAGGGAGAAGAACCGGCCCACCTCCCTTCCACTTCCTCCATAGCCCCAAGAAGAAACGGGCACTTGCTCTCCTCAGCTTGAAAAGAGGCCTCGTGGTCTGAGCTGGTTGTCTCCGGCTGCCCTCCGACGAGCCAGCCCCGAGGAGTCCAGGTTGGGGCAAAAGAGTGAGACGGGAGAGGGCGTCCTCCGCGGTTAATCCCTCGACATCTTCTTCTTCCATATTGGATTTTTTCCTGAACTCTTCGACGACGACAAAAAGTGTGATGTACGATCAAGCAAGGGAGATCCTCTTAAGACAATTCTGATCGACTCAACCTGTCTCCAGACAAAAGACCTTGACTGGGTGGGGGAGGGTTATTTTTTAAAACAAACAAAAAAACGAGAAAGAATGTAGGTCATTATATTGACTGTTAGTAGATCATAGACAAGCTCATTGTGGGCCTTTGTTGGAAGGGTCCTGTGGCCTCATTTTATTTTCTTTGTTTTCAAAGACTCGGTAACAACACCTTTCCCTCTTCACGCTTTTCCCAAAGCGGACAATCCCCAGTTAACAGACCTGGAGAAGTTGAGAACACGGACAACATTGCCTTAGGACTTTGAGATAAACTGAAAACAAACAAAAACATTCAGTAACATCCACTTGGGAAAAAAAAATCTATTTTTTTCTTCTTCTTTTTCTTTTCTTCAATAAAAAGACAACTTGAAACCCGAGGACTTTCCTTTTTTTGACTCGCGTCGCGCCGAACGCCTTTCCATGTGTTTGTTCGTGGGCAAAATCTATCAGGCCCTTCCAATTATCCCCAGAGGAGAAAGAGAGGGAGCAACACTCGGGACGGACAAAAGGAAATACTACCTTACACAGAGTGATTAAAATGTGGGATTTGCTGCCAGAGGATTTTGTGATGGCCACAGGCATAAACAGCTTTAAAAGGGGATTAGATAGATTCATGGAAGATAAGTCTTTTCGGGGGGGATTGCGGGGATCGCAGTTCCCCCGGGTGAGGTACGGGGGGCGGGGCACTTGACGAAGCCCCGCCCCCTGCTTCCGGCCGCCCCGCTTCCGGCCCTCATTCAGCCAGGAGGAGGCAGGAGAAGAGGGAGGGTAAGTTGCTTCCTCCCTGCCTCTCCCCACCCCTGCCTGCCTGGGGCCAGGGAGGGCCTTCGCGGGGCTTCCTTGCACTCCCGCCCTTATGACACACTTCCGGTGATGTTAGGGGGTGTGGCATATGCTAATGAGTTATGCTAATGAGTTCCCCTAGCTCTTTTTCTACGAAACGACCCCTGAGTCTTATCAGTGTTTACTAGCCATGGTGGCTGAAGGGAACCTCCACATTCAAAGGCACAAATCCTCTGAATCCCAGAGCTGGGAGGCAACCACAAGGGAAGGCTTCTATGCCCTGTTGTTGGCCGTCCAGAGGAACTGGTTGGCCATTGAGTGAGACAGGATGCTGGACTAGATCGACTATCAGTCTGATCCAGCAGGACTCTTCTTGTGTTCTTCTCAGGGGAAGGCTTCAGCCTCTCTGCCCTGTTGTTGGACCTGCAGAGGAACTGGTTGGCCACTGTGTGAGACAGGAGGCTGGACTATTGGTCTGATCCAGCAGGGCTCTTCTTAAGTACTTAATAGGGGTGTGCATTCGGATCTACCCGAGCCAAAAATATATCCCAAAAATACTTTATCAGTATTTTTCGGGTATATTTTGGCTTCCTAAATGTATCCAGTTTTGTTCTGGGGAAACAAACAAACAAAAATCCCAAGAAAATCTGGGATATATTCAGGAATTTTGGGGTAGATCTGAAAACAGTGGAGAGGCGAGAGCCAATTGCGCCTGCCTCTTAGCTGTTTCTTTTTGCTTTCGAATATTTTGTAATCAGGGCTATTTTGGGGCAGGAACGGAGTTCCAGCTGGCTCCCGAGTTGGCCACGCCCAGCAGGAACTCATTAGCATAATAGGCCACACACAACAGCAGAAACTCATTAGGATTGGCTACATTAGGGGTTTGTGGCCTAACTTGCAAAGACGTTCCCGCTACAAAAAAGGCCCTGGATTTTGACAATAAACAAAGTAAACAGAATAAGAAGCAAAAGGTGGGTGTGGCTGGATGACCACACGTCTGGTAACATGGGGGGTTGGCCTAATATGCTAATGAGCTGTGCTGTCACAGTGTGGCTTAATATGCTAATGAGTTTCTGCTGTTGGGTGTGGCCAATTATGCTAATGAGTTCCTGCTGGGCTTTTTCTACAAAAAAAGCCCTGGTTACAATGAATGCCAAGCACCATCACATCATATCAAATAAGAGCGT
>NW_015168759.1:59428-71583 GCF_001447785.1 Gekko japonicus | reverse complement strand
GAGCGTCGGTGAGAACATAGCATACTTCGATGCGAAGACAGAAGGCACAACTTCAGGTATGCACCACCGATCGATAAAACTTCAATACTAAAGAGGGGAGTAGGAATAAAAAATGTACAATTGTATATCAAAAGCCAACTGAAGCATGAGAGCTGTATACGAAAAGCACCAAAAGGAAAGGGAGCCCTATGTGCCCCAAATCCCAGGCAGTCCACGACTGTTAAGATAAGTAGCAATAGTCCTTAAAAGGCAAGTCCACCAAGACTAGAGAAGAAGAAGAAGAGTTTGGATTGATCCCCCGCCATTCACTACCCAAAGTTGTCTCAGAGCAGCTTACAAACTCCTTTCCCTTCCCCTCCCCCCCACAACAGACACCCTGTGAGGCAGGTGGGGCTGAGAGAGCTCTTGACAGAAACTGCTCTTTTTTCAAGAACAGCTCTTGTCAGAGCTACTGCTTGCCCAAGGTCATCCAGCAGGTGCGAGTGGAGGAGTGGGGAATCAAACCTGGTTCTCCCAGATTAGAGTCTGCGCACTTAACCACTACACCAAACTTCTCCTTCTACTCCTCCTCCTTCTTCTCCTTCTTCTTCTTCTCCTTCTCCTTCTTCTCCTCCTTCTCCTCCTCCTCCTTCTTCTTCTCCTTCTCCTTCTCCTTCTTCTCCTTCTCCTTCTCCTTCTTCTTCTCCTTTTCCTTCTTCTCCTTCTTCTTCTTCTTCTTGTTGGGAGGCAGTTACAATGTCATATCCTCCAGGCACTTGAAAGAACTCTGGCAGTGGAAGGATATGGAGATGACAGCAAGTGCTGGGCCATTCCCAGTTCATACCCATTAGCACAAAAAAATCTTCCGACTGAGGCTCAAGAACGTTGCTCCCTCTAAACCATGGAGTCCTCTGAGCAAAAATTCTACTCTTTGCGCTCCTGGCATTAAAATGGTGAGGAGGTAATAAATTAGTGTGCTCTGGAGCCCTCCTTCCTGAGCTAAGACAAAAATGTGATGTGTGAGCCAGAGGCTAAGAAACGGTGAGCTAGCTCAGACTAACTCAGCTTAGAGGGAACACTGCTCTAGAGTAGTACCACCTGATTGCTTGCCCAGCATCCCCAATCCAGTCTCCCTGTGCTAAAATTAAAGGCTCCACAGGAGTCCTGCATAGGTCTTTGTGTAATAACTAGGGTTGCCACCTTTGTGTTTGGAAATGCCTGGAGATTTGGGGTGGGAAGGGGAAGGACCACTATGGATGTGATGCCGGACAGTCCACCCTCCAAAGCAGTAATGCTCTCCATAGGTGATCAAAAACTGGGGAAAAAGGGGGGGGGAACTCAACCCAGGATATGACTACGAACCAAAAAGGGCTAAGCTAAACCATATATATAAAAGTACAAATATTTATTAAGGTGTACACATGTTAAAACTTTCCTGATTAAAAATTACTTTGTCTAAGATCAGACTATTAAAGCTTATCCACTATACATACAAATGATGGGTAAATACTTGACAACTGAAGACCAAACGCGTTTCGGCCCCTAAGGGCCTTCCTCAGTAGTCACTATTTTCTATATATTCTAGACACACATTCAAAGATCAGAGTTTTAGTACACATATAATTAAACCGGATGTTGTTTCCTTGAATACTTATAATTGGACTCCTGGTATTTGTGATGGGCCATAGGTATAGCCATATCACCTCCACAACATATTCTGGTAACAGCGATTTTGTAGGTCTGAATGTGTGTCCCTCCATCAAGATGAAAATTCTATGGTTTAGTTTAGCCCTTTTTGCTCCATAGGGGATCTCCAGTCCCCAACTGAAGATTGGTATCCCTAGTATTAACCACGGGTATTGTTTTGAGCACAAACGTCACACAGTACGGTTTGGCCTTTTGGCCTGGTCAAATGATCCTATGAACGAGTTGCCCCCAAAGCAACCTCAACCAATGCTCCCTCTGGGCTGTGGAGTCTGGTGAGCCAAAATTCTACTTTGTAAGCGGCTGGCCTTAAAGTTGTGAGCGAGCGACTGGGCTAGTTTGCTCTGGAGCCATCCTTCCTGAGAGAAGACAAAAAACCGTCAATCCCTGACATCTCCAGTTAAAAGGATGCGATGTGAAAGACCTCAGCCTGAGACCCTGAAGAGTCGCTGCCAGGTCAAGTACGCGGACTGTAATCTGGGAGAACCGGGTTTGATTCCCCACTCCTCCACTTGCAGCTGCTGGATGACCTTGGGCAAGCCGTAGTTCTGACAAGAGCTGTTCTCTCAAGAGCAGTTCTCCAAAGAGCTCTCTCAGCCCCATCTACCTCACAGGGTGTCCGTTGTGGGGAGGGGAAGGGAAGGGAGATTGTAAACTGCTCTGAGACTCCTTTGGGTAGTGAACGGCGGGGTATAAATCCATTCTCCTCCTCTTCTTCTTCCATGGAGTTTGCAGGAGAGCAGCCTTTTGTTCTGATCTGGCGAGACATGCAGATCAGCACACATGCCCTAGATGCGCCTCCTCCAACTGAAGGTTGGAGTCGTCCATTTTGACAATTCCATTTTTTTTGGGGGGGGGGGCGCGAAAGGGCAGGCTGAATTGAACCCTTTCCCCCAAGAGATTTCATGTCTCGCAGCAGACACCTGAAAGATCATAACAAGAATGAAGCTAAAACATAGAAAGAATCTAAATCAGGACTTGTGTGTTTGTGTGTGTGTGTGTGTGTTCACTTCTATAGGGAGAAGGGGAGAATGAAGCAAAAGGATGGAAAGGCCAAACCGCAAACACCAAACCACATTACTGTTCCTTGCATCTTCAAGCGCTTCTGTTCTCTTCTGAACCTGTATGATTCTTTGGGGTTGCAGGCATTGTATTTTCTGAACCATCAAGAGTATGATTTCCGCTGTAATGAACTGTATGATCTGACAAGCACAGTGTGTTCATTTCAGACAATACAAATCCATGTTTTGTTAAAGGATCAATCGACACATTGTAGCGCATTTAATGACCATAGAAAGCACAATGGCACTGGGTGTTGGTTTCAATAATGTCAGCTTCAGAGGGTAGCCATTTTGGTTGGTGGTAGAAGAGATAGATTTGAGTCCAGATTTTGGGGGTACGAGCTTTTGAAGGTCAACCCTCCCTTCGTCAGATACAGGTCAAAATGGAGATCCCCGAGTCCTTATATCCCAGTCTGAAAGCAAGAGGGGTGTTGCAGAGAAGAGAATCAGTGTGCAGAGGTACCATGCACATTGTAATCAGCTTGATTTGAGCAGGGGAGAAAGGCTCAGAGGCAGAAAAGTAGCATCTGTCATGAGACAAGAATCCTATGTTTCTATTCAGCCCTGGGGGGTGGAGGGGGGTGTCTATTGTTCTGAATTTGCGAATGACCTCAAGTTCATCAGTTTCACATCAGTGCTGTAACTCTTCTAATTACCCATCTTGGGCGCAGACCTGGGACTGTTTCCCCATACAATGAACTCTGGCGAATGGGTATTGTACCGGGGAACAGCCACTTGAACAAGAATTTCCTGGCAGGTCATGGCCAACAAAAGGGATCATGCCAGTCACTTATTAAGCCCGCTGCCCGACTTAGCTGTACTTTCTACACAAGAGGTCCCCAACTGTGTTGATCCTGCGGGCACTTTTTGAATTCTGGAAGGGGGGTGCAGTCACAAAATGGCCGGCACATGATGTCCGCCGCGGGAAGTGTGGAGCCAGCCACAAAATGGCTGCCACGGCCTGCCTTCACGCTCACAGTGCAAATCCTTGTACTGCGGTGAAAGCTTTTGCTAAAGCAAGTTTTAAAAAAAATCTGTGCAGCTAATCAAATCTCCCGTAGCCAATCAGAAGCCTTGCTGGGCAAAAGCCGCACCTGGGCCGGCCCACTTCCTAAAAACACTTGGCAGGTGCCAGAAAAGGTATCAGTGGATGCCGACAGGTGCCAGATTGGGGACTCCAGTCCTAAACCATCTCCTAACGCCACCGCTGTCCCCATTTCATACCAGTCGTTAAGTACCTGGGGGACAAACGTTTGTTTAATGATAACTGTTGATGACCTCCTTTTCCCTGCTCAGTTTCGTCTGGTTCTTTTTGTGTTCTCTTGTTTCCTTTCCCCACCTCTAACCTGCCCCCATCAGTGTTCCCTCTAAGCTGAGTTAGCGTGAGCTAGCTCACAGTTTTTTTAGCCTCCAGCTCACACATTTTTGTCTTCACTCAGGAAGGAGGGCTCCAGAGCAAACTAATGTATGCAGTAGCCAAATCGCTCGCTCACAGCTTTAATGCCAGTAGCTCACAAAGAAGAATTTTTGCTCAAAAGACTCCACAGCTTAGAGGGAACATTGGCCCCCATCCCGCCTCAACCCCAATTTCTGCCTCTGTCAATTATATCTGTACAGTTTTCAGAGCGCACATAAATGTGTCTTCTTTCTAATAAAAGGGAAAACATGTCAATGCCAGGTTGCGCCTGCATTCCCCCCCCCCCAAGTGTCCTGCTGAAATCACATGCTAAAAAAGGGAACTGGCAAGCCGTGATCCACCTCGGGGGCCATACACACTAGTAACGGCCTTTTGCATGCATGTGCTGGATGGAAAGTCATGCTCACCCATCGGCGGGCATGCTCGGTTGGCCAGCCTGCTCTCAGAATCTGGATGTGCGTAGCCCCATCAGTGGTAGCACCTCTCTGCTTCTCAGCTACTATTTATTCCCCCATTTTCCATGTCATACAGCCAGTTTGGTGCAGTGGTTAAGTGTGTGGACTCTAATATGGGAGAACCGGGTTTGATTCCTTATCCCTACTCCTCCACTTGCAGCTGCTGGATGACCTTGGGCAAGCCATAGTTCTGATAAGAGCTGTCCTCGAAAGGGCAGTTCTCTCAGAGCTCTCTCAGCCCCACTGACCTCACAGGGTGTCTGTTGTGGGGAGGGTAAGGGAAAGGAGTTTGTAAGCTGCTCTGAGTGAAGGGCGGGGTATAAATCCAATCTCTTCTTCTCTTCTTCTTCATAGAGCCAGTTGCCATCATTATTGTTCATTTGGCACAAGCAGGTGTCAATATCCCTTTCTTTCTTTGATATTCTTCTCTGCCTTCCCTCTGCCAACCCATGGGCCATTCGGAATGCCTTTCCAGTTTCACTTACTTAGTTTCTGTGTTCTTCACATTTTTGGAGGGTCCGTGGCTCAGTGGTAGAGCATCTGCCTGGCACACAGAAGGACCCAGGTTCAATCCCCAGCATCTCCAGTTAAAAGGAGCAGGCAGTAGGTGATGTGAAAGACCTCCGCCTGAGACCCTGGAGATCCGCGGCCAGTCTGAGTAGAGAGTATTGATCTTGATAGATGAACGGTCTGTTTCAAGATAAGGAAGCTTCATGTGTGCGTACATTTTTCTCGGGAGGGGCCGTGGCCCAGTGGTAGAACATCTGCTTGGCATGCAGAAGGTCTCAGGTTCACTTCCTGGTGCCTCCAGTTAAAAGGGCCAGGCTGTTGGTGATGTGAAGGGCCTCTGCCTGAGACCCTGGAGAGCTGCTGCCAGTCTTGAGTAGACCACACTGACCTTGAGGGACCAGTGGTCTGATTCAACCTAAGGAAGTTTCATGGTTCCCATCTTTCATTTTTCTTCACAGGTTTCCAGTTTGCACCAAAACATTAAAAGAATCAGGAGGGAATCATTATTGTTGCATTGGGATTCGTTTGGTGTCGTGGTTACGTGCACGGACTCTAATCTGGGAGAACCGGGTTTGATTCCCCACTCCTCCACTTGCACCTGCTGATGTGACCTTGGGTCAGTCACAAGCTCTGGCACAGCTGTTCCTGAAAGAGCAGTCTGTGTCAGAGTTCTCTCAGCCCCACCCACCTCACAGGGTGTCTGTTGTAAGGGAAATGAGTTTGTAATGTTCTCTGAGACTCCAAGTGAAGGGTGGGGTATAAATCTAATCTCCTCCTCCTCCTCCTCCTCCTCTTCTTCTTGTTCTTCTTCTTGTCTCCTATTTAATTGGCGGAATTAGCTTTAGTGGAGAAAAAGCAAGAGGCAGGTAACTGGGATCTCCACCAATGTTTACGGGGATCTTTCCCTTAGAAAACTCTCAAAATAAACCAGGCAGATGTTCACCCAGAAAGGTTTTTATCGAAAAAGAATAAGAAAAGCAAAACACACATAACAGAAACACACTAAGGCTGTGGTCACACACATTAAAAAATAAATCCACTTTCAATCCACTTTCAGTGCACTTTTCAACTGGGTTTTACTGTGTGAACTGGCAAAATCCAGTCGGAAAGTGGATTGAAAGTGGATTATTTAGTGTGTGTGACTGCAGTCTTAGACCCATACAAGGCTAGCTAGGAGAAAATAAAAGGGAGGAGATGGGAGAAAGTGATTTGGGGAAGGCCATAGTTACCAATCTTGAAGAGTGAGGTCCTTGGAGACAGCAGCAAAATGGCCAGCCTTTCACTGAGAGAAGGAGGCCCACATGCAAGTGGGGTGTATGGAGGATCCAAGACACACACTGCCTGCAGGTTAAATGCACTTGATATAGGAAAAATATTCCCTGGGTCTATGCTGGCATGTGTGCCATAAAAACAATAACCTGATAGGTTTTCTGATGGTGGACAATGCTTTGGAAGAACCTTGATGGGTTCTTCCTGAGGTGGACTAAAGATATAAATGTCTTTTCATGACCCAATGATTGCTGGAGGGGGAAACTATGAGGTTTGGAGACTACTGTTAAGGGTGGTATGATGAGGGTCAATGGGTCAGGGGGAAGGAAGGCTGGGCATGTGATGAGAATAGTTTAAGGTGAGGTAATAGATTCCTAGGAGCTGCGGTGGCTCAAGTGGTTAAGATGCTGAACTGCAGGCTGTGGAAGGTCGGTCGTTCAGCAGTTCGAGACCCGAGTGTGCCGCATGACGGAGTGAGCTCCCGTCTCTAGTTCCAGCTCCTGCCAACCTAGCAGTTCGAAAGCAAGAAATTGCAAGTAGATAAATAGGGACCACTTCGGTGGGAAGGGAACAGCGTTCCTTGCGCCTTGGTGTTTAGTCATGCCGGCCACATGACCACGGAAACATCTTCGGACAGCGCTGGCTCTTTGGCTTTGAAACGGAGATGAGCACTGCAACCCTAGAGTTGGATTCGACTGGCTTTCGAGCAAGGGAACCTTTACCTTTACTTTTTAATAGATTTCTGGGAGCCCCTTTGGCCTTAATTATG
Source organism: Gekko japonicus (assembly GCF_001447785.1). Lineage (NCBI taxonomy): Eukaryota > Metazoa > Chordata > Lepidosauria > Squamata > Gekkonidae > Gekko > Gekko japonicus. Next base: position 64,419 of record NW_015168759.1, on the reverse strand, counting down.
CACCTTCTTAGGGTGAGTAGAGGGTCATTAGCGAGCCAGACATTCTGACCTCACCTTCCAAAAAAAGAGATATTTTCCCAGCCTTGTCTCTGGCACGACTCTGCCTGGACTCCATTTTGTGTCATTTTGGAGCCAGACAGTGTCTTATATTTATGATTTTTGGAGGTGATATGATATGAATGGCATTTTCCACTTTCTTTCTAGGCGCTAAACTGCTCCTTCCGTGGGAGGAGGGGTCTGGCTGCTAACAGATGTCCTGTACCAGACGTATTCAGTCAAAGTAGGTCAAAGCCACCCATTCGTGGCACAAACAGTCTTGTACCAGCTCTTTGAAGTGGGCTGCTTTATAATTGTTCAGCCAGTGTTAGGCGAGAAATTGGTCAGTCCCAATCAATACTCCCTTTAAGCTTTTGTAATGTATCCAGTCCAGACAAGTCCAGACAAGTCCAGAGACAAACGTCGAGCTTCGCTCCAAGAGACAATGGACTATGCGGATCCTAGCCCGCTCCAATCAGGGGGCTAGGTTCCCGACCGAGAGCCTATGGGACTCTTGGCCACTGTAAATAACCTATAGGGAAGTAGGGGGGTTGTTTTGGGTGGCGGTTTCTCGAAACAACTGAATGAAACTTTAAACCAGGAGCTCTATTGGAATTTAAAGAGGCTACAGCAAAAATCTTTTGAAGGGGCAAATAAACCGGGGAAATTTTTAGCGTGGCAACTTAAGGCTAGAAAAGAAAGAAGAATGATAACCAAAATAATAGAAGAAGGAAAAGAATTCGTTGACCCTACTGGCATAAAGAGAAGTTTCTTCAAGTATTATGCTAAATTATTCCAAGCAAATAGAACAGATCTTGAGAAGATTAAAAAATATTTGGACAAGGTTCCGTTACTTAAAATAAGCAACGAATTTCAGGAATTACTGAATGGCCAAATTCAAAAAGAAGAAGTGAGGAAGGCAATTGAAGAAGCGAAGTTGGGGAAGGCGCCAGGACCGGACGGATTTACCGCAAAGTTTTATAAAAAAATGAAAGAAGAAATTGTTCCGGTCATGGAAGCTTTATCCAACGATATACGTGAGAGTAAGAAGGTGCCAGACTCTTGGAAAGAAGCAATTATTTCATTAATACCAAAGGAAGGACAAGAACCAACGAATGTGAAAAACTATAGGCCAATTTCTCTTTTGAATAATGATTACAAGATTTTTGCAAAAATTATTGCAGAGAGGGTGAAAAACTATTTACAAACAGTGATTTCAGAAGACCAAGCTGGTTTTTTACCAAAGAGACAGATCAGAGACAATGTAAGAATAGTAATGGACGCAATTGAATATTATGAGAAACACCCTGAACAAGAAGTAGCTTTTTTATTTATCGATGCCGAAAAGGCATTTGACAATCTTAACTGGAAGTTTATGCTGCAAATGATGGAAAAAATAGAAGTGGGACAACACTTCAGAAATTGCATTGAAGCTATCTATTCTGAACAAAGAGCTAAACTGAATGTAAACAAAGAACTGACAGATAGCTTCAAGGTACAGAAAGGCACCAGACAGGGTTGTCCCCTATCACCGTTATTATTTATCTGGGTGTTGGAGATACTTCTACAAAAAATACAGCAAGATCAAGAGATAACGGGATTGACACACAAAGGACTTAAATACAAATATCGAGCATTTGCTGACGATGTAATGTTCATTGTGCAAAACCCGACAGACAAATTACCGTTACTATTCCAAAAAATAAAGGACTTTGGAGAATTGGCCGGATTTTATGTCAATAAGAACAAGACGAAGCTTATTTGCAAAAACATGACGAAACAAAAACAAATGGAACTGCAAGACCTGGTACAATGTGAAGTAGTAAAAAAGACTAAATATCTTGGTATTGAGTTAACTGCAAGAAATATAGACTTATATAAGAACAATTATGAAAAACTATGGACTAAGTTAACTCAAGACTTTAAGAAATGGGACAAAATGAATTTGTCACTGATGGGAAGAATATCAGTCATAAAAATGAATGTCCTACCACGTTTGATGTTCCTGTTCCAAACAATACCAATACTTAGTAAGACAGATTTGCTACTTAAGTGGCAACAAGAACTATCAAAGTTTGTTTGGGCAGGCAAGAAACCGCGAATCAAGATGAAAATTCTTTGTGATGCCAAAGATAGAGGTGGGTTACAATTACCAAATCTTAGACTATATTATGAAGCGGTCTGTCTAACCTGGATGGAACAATGGGTGAAATTAGAAAATGATAAGTTACTGGGGTTAGAAGGCCATGATTGTAGATTTGGTTGGCATGCATATTTATGGTATGACAAAACAAAAATGGATAGCTTTTTTAAGCTTCATGTGGTAAGAAAAGCACTATTTGTGGTATGGATGAGGTATAAAAAATACTTTTGTGATGTAAGACCATTGTGGATTGTACCAGTGGAAGTGTTAACATCTTACTCAAGACATAGAGATAAAGATTGGTTGCCATATAAAGATCTAATTAAAAAAGTGGGAACAGAATGGGTAATGAAAAAGCAGAATGAAATTGAATATGATTATGAATGGCTGAAATATATGCAGATTTTTGACCTTTTTAGATCAGACAAAAGAAACTATGGTTTTAGAGAGGAAAAAAATGAGATTGAAATGATTTGGGAGAGTGAAGGGGGAAAAAATATCTCTAAAATGTATAAAGTGTTACTAAAATGGTATACTGAAGATGAGACTGTAAAAGGGCAAATGATAAAATGGGCGATAAATATGAATACGGAAGTGGCTATTGAAACCTGGGAATATTTGTGGAAAAATTCTATTAAGATATCGCCTTGTACCAATGTTAGAGAGAATTGTTATAAAATGATGTATAGGTGGTACATGACTCCGAAAAAAATTGCAAATATGAACCAGAATATGTCAAATAAGTGTTGGAAATGTAAAAGCCATGAAGGCTCATTTTACCACATGTGGTGGACTTGTGAGAAAGCAGTTGACTTTTGGACAAAAGTCCACAATGAAATGCAAAAAATTTTGAAATGCTCTTTTAAAAAGGCACCGGAAATTCTGCTTTTAGGATTGAAAATGGAAGAAGTCAATACAACTAAAAAGACTTTATTCTGGTACTTAATCACAACAGCGAGAATGATTTATGCACAATTTTGGAAAACAGAGAAAGTACCAGAAATTGAGGACTGGATACAAAAAGTTCTGTTCATGGTAGAGATGGACAAAATCACGAAGAAATTGAACAACAAAGAAGACAACGTGTTTTTTCAAGAATGGAGTGACTTTAAAATATATCTGGAAAAGAACTGGGATGTGAAACAAAACTTAATATGTTTAGACCAATATTAAGTCAAATGATGTTATCTTTAGATTGTAATGATAAGAAACTGATATTGTTGATGATATGAAGTAATTTGGAGCAGGGGTGGAAGCATTGTGGGAAGCCAATGGAGGGAGGGGAGGAACTGGGAATGGGGTAGACAATTGATAGAATGAAATGATTTAATTTTACATGTTGTATTCCTGAAAATAAAATTTGTTTACCAGGAAAAAAAATCTAAAAAACAATATTACAAATAACTATATAATGCAATTTAAAACCAGCTGCGGTAGCTCAAGCGGTTAAGATGCTGAACTGCAGGCTGTGGAAGGTTGGTAGTTCAGCAGTTCGAGACCCGAGTGCCGCATGACGGAGTGAGCTCCCGTCTCGCTTCAGTGGGAAGGGAACAGCGTTCCGTGTCCGTGCGCCTTGGTGTTTAGTCATGCCGGCCACATGACCACGGAAACGTCTTCGGACAGCGCTGGCTCTTCAGCTTGGAAATGGAGATGAGCACCACAGCCCTAGAGTCGGATTCGACTGGCTTTCGAGCAAGGGAACCTTTACCTTTACTTACACCCTCGATAAGCGATGTGCAGGGAGCCTTACATCAAACCAAAAGACAACAAAAAAAAAATCTAAAAAGCAATACTACAAATAACTATATAATGCAATTTAAAACGAGGTATATAAAACTCATATTGAACATGAGATATTGAACATAGCGAGATCCACCAGTCCAACAATAAAATGATCTGTTGTCGAAGGCTTTCACGGCCGGAGTTCATTAGCTGTTGTAGATTTTCCGGGCTGTATGGCCGTGGTCTTGGCATTGTAGGACCTGACATTTCACCAGCAGCTGTGACTGGCATCTTCAGAGCTGTAACACAGAAGGACGGAGTACTCTCTGTGTCAAGGCAAGAAGAAAATGGTAGGCAGGTAATTTATATCTACTCGGGAAGGTGGGGTAGGGCTGACACAGAGAGAGTGGACAACACCTAGTAAAATCAGAGCTCTTTTTGTAGCTCTTTGCATATTAGGCGACACCCCCCGAGTGTAGCCAGTCCTGCAAGAGCTGACAGTAGCCCCTGTAATAAGAGCTCTGTAAGCTCTTGGAGGATTGGCTACATTAGGGGTGTGTCGCCTAATATGCAACGCCGTGCCTGCTACAAAATGATCCTCTGGAAAAAGAGTTGCCAGCTCCAGGTTGGGGAATACCTGGAGATTGGGGGGAGGAGTCTGAGGAGGGCGGGGTTCAGGGAGGGGAGGGACGTCAGTGTGGTCTAATGCCATAGAATCCACGTCCCAAATCAGCCATTTTCTCCGGGGGGAACTGATCTCTGTCGCCTGGAGATCAGTTATACTAGAGGGAGATCTCCAGACGCAACTTGGAAGAGCTCTGTCTTGCAAGCCTTGTGGAAACTAACAGAAAACTAACAGGATCCCCGAGGGCACGTGTGTCCTCTGATAAAGCATTCTACCAGGATGGGGCCACCCAGGGGTCATTTCGTAGGAAAAGAGGTGCAGGAGCTCATTAGCATAACTCATTCGCATAACTCATTTGCATATGCCACACCCCCTGACGTCACTGGAAGTGCGTCAGAAGGCAGAAGCATCAGAAGCTCAGGCTCCACTGGACTGTTTTGGATTGCTAGCTATTGGGGGGGGGGG
>NW_015168759.1:52519-58933 GCF_001447785.1 Gekko japonicus | reverse complement strand
TTGGTGGGGGGGGGAAGCACAGATCTGCCCTCACAGAGGAGGGAGAGCTCGTACCTGAATAAAACTTGGTCTTAAAGTTGCCACTGAACTGTTTTGGGCCGGGGGGAGCTCTGCAGCTTACCTGGCTGCTTCTTGCTCTGACTGTGGGCTGCTGGGAGCAGGGGGTGGGGCTTGTTGCACGTGCCCGCCCCCTGGGCTCTTTACTGCCGGAGCTCCGCTCCTGTGCGCTCCTGCAGGAAATGACCCCTGGGGCCACCACAGAGAAGGCCCTGGCCATGGTAGAGGAGAGGAGAGTCACTTGGGGGCTTATGCTACCCAGAAACAAATTGCCTGGCAGGGCAGAACAGGCCCTGGGGCCCAGCAACAAGAGGCACCTGGGTGGAGCGGGGGTGGGGCCAAGGACAGAAGGGTGCAGTAGCCTCAGCAAGAGGGCAGCCTTTGCAGTCTGGTCCAGGGAAGCTCAAAGGATGTGGAGGCAGTGAGCAAACCGGGGTGGGGGTGGGGGGGAGAACAATGGCTCTCTGGCCCCAGGTGTTTTGAGGCAAGGCAGGGAACGGAGGAGACGAGGGTGGAGCTTAACTCAAGGGCTGGGGCTATAAAAAGAGAGGAAGGGGGAATGGAAGGAGGCTGACAGAGGGAGGAGGAGGCAAAAGTAGGAGGCAGGTTGCAGCGTCGTAGAACTTCTCATGTATAATGCAGTGTAATGCCAAGGTGCTTGAAGTGAACCATACTTTCAGGGGTCTGGATGCTGGACACTGAAGGGCGCTACATCACTCTAAGTGTGCAGAGGTGTTGTCTCCTTGAATAAGATGCTTCTCTTTGTCTTAACCTGGGAGCTGCCTTCTGACCTCCCCCCTCCTCTCTCTCCCTTTGTCCCTTCACTCTCTACACATGGCCTTCCATGGAGACATACATCTCCACAGGTGTCTCTGTAGAGACAGTGCCCTCATACTCCCACACACATGTTGCTGAATTTGGTGGCCACTTGTGATAAGGGATGTACTCTTTAGATTAAGCTCCTTTGTCTTCTTTCGACTGCATCCTGAGCGTGAACTGGATCTACTAGAATAAATGTAAGTTCCCCATTTTTGCAATATATTTCTTGGGAGATTTATTTACTGCATTCAGGATCATGTTCCTATGACTGGGCAAATTCTGCTGTATAAGCAGAAATGTTGGAGGCATGGTTTGTCTGTTTGTTTTTAACAAGAAGCCTGACTCTTGAAATTCCTTTCAGGCCTTCAGAATTTCTCAGCTGATGTTAACGGAGCGGACGCCTGCCAATTTCTCTCAACTCAGAATGTCAGTTCAGGAGATATTAGATGGTAGAGTAACTCCAGTTCCACATCACCGAGTAGGGACGAGTGGGTTTCCCCAGCTCTGTTTCTTTATTGATTCAGAAATTGGCTCTACATGGAGCTCTTGTCTTCCTTAAGCTCAGCTTAATTAGCAGCATTTCTCGGGGCTGGAATCACAGCATTCTTGTACTTCCACTTGCTTCATCTTTTTGGCATCATCTCTCCCCGCTCCCCTTCTACCGTGTTACTAATGCAGACGTCTGCAGTCAGGGCTATTTTGGGGCAGGAAAGCACAGGAACGGAGTTCAGGCTGGCCACGCCCAACAGGAACTCATTAGCATAATAGGCCACACCCAACAGCAGGAACTCATTAGGATTGGCTACATTAGGGGTGTGTGGCCTAACATGCAAAGGAGTCCCTGCTACAAAAAAAGGCCCTGGGTTTTGACAACAAACAAGGTAAACAGAATAACAAGCAAAAGGTGGGTGTGGCTGGATAACCACACTTCTGGTAGCACGGGGTTGTGGCCTAGTATGCTAATGAGCTGTGCTGTCAGGGGTGTGGCCCAATATGCTAATGCGTTCCTGCTGCTGGGTGTGGCCTATTATGCTAATGAGTTCCTGCTGGGCTTTTCCTACAAAAAGAGCCCTGTCTGCAGTGATAAAATATTACAAACATGCACACTAAGATGGTGTGATCAGATGAATGGTGACATTAAGATTCTTGTTATGTGACACTTTATCCCAACAATCACAGGATGCTGAACTAGATGGACTATCGGTCTGATCCAGCACGGCCATCCAGATGTTCTCATCAGGGGAGGGCCTTGGCCTCTGTGCCCTGATGTTGGCCCTCCAGAGGAACTGGCTGGCCACTGTGTGAGACAGGATGCTGGACTGGATGGCCCCTCACTGGTCTGATCCTGCAGGTCTCTTCTGAGGTTCTTCTCAGGGGAAGGCCTCGGCCTCTCTGCCCTGTTGCTGGCCCTCCAGAGGAACTGGCTGGCCACTGTGTGAGACAGGATGCTGGACTGGATGGCCCCTCACTGGTCTGATCCTGCAGGTCTCTTCTGAGGTTCTTCTCAGGGGAAGGCCTCGGCCTCTCTGCCCTGTTGCTGGCCCTCCAGAGGAACTGGCTGGCCACTGTGTGAGACAGGATGCTGGACTGGATGGCCCCTCACTGGTCTGATCCTGCAGGTCTCTTCTGAGGTTCTTCTCAGGGGAAGGCCTCGGCCTCTCTGCCCTGTTGCTGGCCCTCCAGAGGAACTGGCTGGCCACTGTGTGAGACAGGATGCTGGACTGGATGGCCCCTCACTGGTCTGATCCTGCAGGTCTCTTCTGAGGTTCTTCTCAGGGGAAGGCCTCGGCCTCTCTGCCCTGTTGCTGGCCCTCCAGAGGAACCTGCTGGCCACTTTGTGGGATGAGATGCTAGACTAGATGGACTAGTGGTCTGATCCAGCAGGGCGCTTCTTGTCTTCTTAGAAAGGTCTTGGCCTCTGTGCCCTGATGTTGGCCCTCCAGAGGAACTGGTTGGCCAGTGTGTGAGATGGGATGCTGGACTGGGTGGACCACTGGTCTGATCCAGCAGGGCTCTTCTTATGTTCTTAGGAAGGCCTCGGCCCAGCCCCGTAGCTTGCAACTTTTTGCTGGGGGGGGCAATTTTTTGCTCAGGGGGCCAGCCATTATATGTCTGTATGGAGCTACAGGCATTCTTTCTTTCCCGCCCCGGACTGTGGTGGTTCAGATGGGGCTGATCGACTAACTGCAAGCCAGTGTACTTCAGAGCTGTGGAGTGCACAGCTGGAATCCTCTGCCTTGTCTTCCCAAGCATTGGTGAGGCCGCTTGTCAGTCGCACCACACACACACCCCTCCCCAAGCATGTAGGATCGCCTCTTCCTTCTGCAAACATGGGGAGAGTCACCCACCTCTCCCTGGTTGCAGAACTTTGAAGAAAAACTCACTCTTAAGTTTGACCAGGAGATGGCCTTGTGAGATCGGACCTCCAGTCCTATGCAGCCCCTGTTTCACCGACAGGCATGTAGCTACTGTGAAGCTCAGGGGGAGGAGAAGCCAAGGCTCAGATTGGGGGCCCTGGAAGAAACGTTAGGGGGCCGGGCCCCATGGGCCCCGCATTAGCTACGGGCCTGCCTCGGCCTCTCTGCCCTGTTATTGGCCCTCCAGAGGAACTGGTTGGCCACTTAGTGGGATGAGATGCTAGACTAGATGGACCCTCACTGGTCTGATCCAGCAGGGCTCTTCTTACGTTCTTAAACAAAGGGAACAGTCTGTGCGTTGCTTCCGCCTTGCATACAAGACCACGTAATTTTGAAATGCCAAAATCCAGGGGAAAATGGAGATGAGTCAGCTCTCCGAAGCTGCCATAATCCCAGTCAAATCTTTTAATGTCTTCATAACCTTTTTCTTTTTTTCCCCCCTCCAGCATGTAAAATGGGATTCCAGGGGAGGTGGCGCGAGGACGACAGCTTTTCAGTCTCCGTTCTTTGCGATTCATCTTTTAAAATCATGTTTTGAATGTCAGGAAAGTGTCCTGGGATAACAAGGAGCAATTAGGACAGGTAATAATGACAAATAGCTCTGCCAGTCCGTCGCCTGCGCCCTCGTCTTCATCTGAGGTTCCTTTGTTGGCTCCGGTTTGCCACCTAACGTCAAGAAGCTGAACGTTCCCTGGTTGCTAAACGCAGCACGGAAATGCTTTCTGATTCTTCCATGCACATAACGGTAATGCCACTTGGAGGGTCACCCTTAAGTGGAAATCAGAACCCCATTTGAAGCCTGAGCTCATCCAATTGGCGTTTTCTCAAGTTACGTTTGCCGCTTCTCATGAAGACGTGGACAGACGCCCTGCTGTGGCTAGCAGCATTCAGTTCTCTTTTTAGGCAGCATTGCAGAATGTAATGTAAGGAGCTGCGGTGGCTCAAGTGGTTAAGGTGCTGAACTGCAAGCTGTGGAAGGTTGGTAGTTCAGCAGTTCGAGACCCAGGTTGCCGCATGATGGAGTGAGCTCCCGTCTCTCATTCGTTCATTCATTTTATTACGGTCAGAGACCCATTAAACAACATACAGAATCAGCAGGGGTCATTTGGGGGGGGACGCGGGGGGACGCCATCCCCCCGGGTGAGGTGCGGGAGGGCGGGGCCTGGAGCTCCCTGCTGGTGCCCGCTGGAGGTCGCCGCTGGCTGTGGGGAGGACACACTTCCGGTGATGTCAAGGGGTGTGGCATATGCTAATGAGTTATGCTAATGAGTTCCCCTAGCTCTTTTTCTACGAAATGACCCCTGAGAATCAGAATCATACCGTCTCTAGTTCCAGCTCCTGCCAACCTAGCAGTTCGAAAGCAAGTAATTGCAAGTAAATAAATAGGTACCACTTTGGTGGGAAGGTAACAGCATTCCATGCGCCTTGGTGTTTAGTCCTGCCGGCCACATGACCACGGAAACATCTTCGGACAGCGCTGGCTCTTCGGCTTTGAAATGGAGATGAGCACCACAACCCTAGAGTCAGACTCGACTGGCTTTCGAGCAAGGAAACCCTTACTTTTACCTTTACAGAATGTGAAGGGTCTACAATCCACCATTGAGACCTTTGGCACATTGCAACAAAGAATCCCCCCTCGCTGACAGTCGTGCCAAGTGAAGAACATTGCGATTGTCATTTGTCTTTTTCCTAGTCTTTGGTGCTCTCCTGGTCTTTCTCCCGGTGAGCCAGTTTGGCGTAGTTGTTAGGAGCACAGACTCTAATCTGAGAGAACCGGGTCTGATTCACCACTTCTCCACATGCAGCTAGGTGAGTCGGGCAGGTAGGCCGGCCGGGCAGAGATTGTTCCGCAGGAAGGAGGGGGGGGGAATTAAAAATTCTCCTTGTGCCTCTCCTCTTGCCGAGGGTGAGAATGAAAGTCATTTTTATCAGCCTGCTTTATTTTAGATTAATACATCCCCCCCCCCAAAGCACGTGTCTTCTCTGGAGTCTTTTTCTTCTTCTTTTTAACTCCCTCCCTCCAAGTCCCCTTCCCCTTCCTCGGAAACGCTTTGGGACTTTCTAAATTAGAATTTGCTTTTCCTGCGGCTGCCGGCTGCCTCCTCGATAACTGCAGGAAATTTACAAATACCTCCCCCTCCACACCTGCAGTGACCACGCCCAGAAGATGACAAAAAAACCCCTCCAGGATTGCTTTGTGACCCCAAAGTGGCAATCAGCATTTTCCCTGGGCATGTAAAAAAGGGCCACAAGAACTAAGCACTGAGCCAACCCTCCCTGCCCTCCCTCTCATGATCTGCCTAAGTTCACAGAATCCGCAACAATTTACAACTCACCCACACACTCCCAAACACAGTCCTCCCACGCAGTACCCTCAGCTAAATCTCCTCAGCTGAAAGTAATTGGGGAAAAAACACTCACCCCTCTAGCAGCTCTGTCTCCTGCTGCTTCTCAGAGCTCAGCTGGGTCAGCATTGTAGCTCTCCTCATTTTGATGGCAGATCATGTTTGTCGGGGGGAGGGCTGCATAAGTAGGTGATGCACCTGAAAATGTTCTGGTGCATTGTGGCTCCACAGAACCACAGACTGTGGATGTGTGATCCCTTTGTGATGCCAAGGAGATGCAGGTGTCCAGGTCTTGGCAACTCCCTAAAGATATAGACTTGCCAACCTCCAAGTGGTATCTGGAGATCTGGATTTATAGCAGATCTCCAAACTACAGAGATCAGTTCCTTTCAAGGAAATGGCTGCTCTGGAGGGTTGGTGATTTGGCATTGTACCCCGTTGAGATCCCTCCTCAAACCTCACCTTCCCAGAGTTGGCAAACCTGCAAGGATGCAGTGGGAAGAGCTGGTGTTGCACACCAGCTCCCTTTTCCTTGAAAGGTCAGCAGCAGGATCTGCAGGTTCTACATGTCCTTAAAAGACAGAAGGGCATTTTTTTTTTGGGGGGGGTACATTCAGTGGCTTCTAATCCTCTGAGATTTGACTGAGACGTCACGTTTCTAGTAGAAAAGAGCAAGAGTCCAGGAGCACCTTAAAGACTAATAAAATCTGTGGCAGGGGAGGAGCTTTCGTGAGCCACTGCTCACTTCTTCAGTGACACACGAAAGCTCCTCCCCT
>NW_015168759.1:31174-50216 GCF_001447785.1 Gekko japonicus | reverse complement strand
GGAACCATTGTTGCCAATCTCCAGGTGAGGGCTGGAGAGCACTCAGTATTACAACTGCTCTGCAGAAGGGAGGGCAGAAGTCAGCTGAAGTCAAAGGGGCAGATAATGGTAGGTTGGTGGCTAGCTGGGAAGGAGATGGGGTTGCCAACTACATGCTGACAAATTCCTGGGAATTTGAGGGGTGGAGCCTGGAGAGGGTGGGGTTTGCAGAGGGGTGGGACCTCAGACAGGTAGAATGCCATAGACTCCACCCTCCAAACCAGCCATTTTGTCCTGGGTAACAATTGTTGCCAATCTCCAGGTGAGGGCTACAGATTACTCACAATTACAACTGCTCTTCAGGTAGCAGAGATCAGTTCCTCTGGAGAAAACAGTGGACTCTGTCATTATACCCTGCTGAGGTCACCACAGCATACAGGTACACTGCCATAGACTACACCCTCCAAACCAGCCATTTTGTCCTGGGTAACAATTGTTGCCAATCTCCAGGTGAGGGCTACAGATTACTCACAATTACAACTGCTCTTCAGGTAGCAGAGATCAGTTCCTCTGGAGAAAACAGTGGACTCTGTCATTATACCCTGCTGAGGTCACCACAGCAAATTGACACTGTTTGCCCAAAGCCAGAGCACTGCCCCAGAGCCTCTTTCTAGATCCCGTTGTATTGCTTTCACAACGGGCTTTACTGCTAGTCTCCAGTTTAAAAGGACCTGGCAGTAGGTGATGTGAAAGACCTCTGCCTGAGACCCTGGAGAGCCGCTGCCAGTCTGAGTAGACAACACTGACCTTAATGGACCCATAGGTCTGGAATGTGGAGGGGTGCCCTCCCATTTTCTGTCTCAGCTCTCCCTGGCTTGCCAACTGTTTGCTATCTTATGCTTGACCTTGTAGATGCTCCAGCTGCAGTTTTTCTCAGCTGGGAAAGTTAACGGCTTTTGCTTTGCCTGCTTGCTTTGCCCGCCCGCACGAGATGTATCCATTGTCTCATGCTTACCGGGGGGATGTTTGATTCTAGTATAAGTCAGAGGCCATTCCTGACACAAGCTGCACACGTGTCTCTAGTACTGGATCTACCAATAAACAGTTATCTTCCCACGAAGCCCTGTGTTGCGTGACCTGACTAAGGACCCTGACACTTGATGGGCCGATGGTCTGATTCAGCAGAAAACAGCGTCCTGTGTCCATGTGACCCATTTTCTTTGCTGGGTCCCTGGGGCACGGTGCTGCTGCATTGCAAAGACATCTCTCTCTCCCAAGATGCTTGGCAGTTGTTTTCTAGAGGCCCAGCTTGAAGATCTGAGTCCTTCCAAGAGAATACAAAGTAAAGAAAAAGGGAGCGTGTGTGTGTGTGTTTTGCAGACTGCCTGCCTCTCTCCCACCCACCCCCTCCCAAAAGCTTAACTAATTACAAACCACTTTCAGAAAGCTCCCATCCAACAGGGGAGGGGCCGAGATGAAGTAGCGGCTTAATCTGCCAGGATGAACTCCATCAGTGATCCAATTATTTAGGATTTGATGCCTTTTGTTTCCCCGAGCCCTGGCTCTCCTTCCGCCCCTCCGCTCGCAGGCGAAGCGTGTTTTGCCTTGTGCATCAGGGTGTTGGCAGGATCAAACCCTGCATTCCAAAAACCACGGACCATTAGCATATAAATTGATACTACAGGTGAGTCGGGCAGGTAGGCCGGCCGGGCAGAGATTGTTCCGCAGGAAGGAGGGGGGGGGAATTAAAAATTCTCCTTGTGCCTCTCCTCTTGCCGAGGGTGAGAATGAAAGTCATTTTTATCAGCCTGCTTTATTTTAGATTAATACATCCCCCCCGCCAAAGCACGTGTCTTCTCTGGAGTCTTTTTCTTTTCTTTTTAACTCCCTCCCTCCAAGTCCCCTTCCCCTTCCTCGGAAACGCTTTGAGACTTTCTAAATTAGAATTTGCTTTTCCTGCGGCTGCTGCCGGCTGCCTCCTCGATAACTGGGAGAGGGGATCTTCTCATGCTTTCTAGGTTGCGCTTTCATCACATATTCAATTGAATGGCTGTTGGTTGGGGCCAGCTATTTCCCTCTGTTTAGCCTGTTTCATGCGTCCCCAACATGGTGCCCAGGGAGGCCTGGGGGCCGATCAACACCTTTTCTGGTGCCCATCAAAATGATTATAGAAAGTGGGCAAGGCCAAGTGGGGCTTCTGCTCAGTAGAGCTTGCGATTGGCTGTGCAGCTTGGTGCAGTCGGTTAAGAGTGCGGACTCTAATCTGGGAGAATCAGTTAGTTGGAAGGGACCTCCAGGGTCATAAGAACATAAGAGATGCCAATGTTGGATCAGGCCAAAGGCCCATCTAGTCCAACACTCTGTGTCACACAGTGGCCAAAAATGCCAGGTGCCATCAGGAGGTCCAGCAGTGGGGCCAGGACATTAGAAGCCCTCCCACTGTTGACCCCCCCCCCAAGCACCAAGAATACAGAGCATCCCTTGCCCCAGATTCCTGTGGCAGTGAATTCCATGTGTTAATCACTCTTTGGGTGAAGAAGTACTTCCTTTTATCCGTTCTAACCCGACCGCTCAGCAATTTCATGGAGTGCCCACGAGTTCTTGTATTGTGAGAAAGGGAGAAAAGTACCTCTTTCTCTATCTGCTCTTTCCCATGCATAATCTTGTAAACTTCAATCATGTCACCCCTCAGTCATCTTTTCTCCAAGCTAAAGAGTCCTAAGCACTTTAACCTTTCCTCATAGGGAAAGTGTTCCAACCCTTTTATCATTCGAGTTGCCCTTTTCTGCACTTTTTCCAAAGCTATAATATCCTTTTTAAGGTGTGGTGACCAGAACTGCACACAGTATTCCAAATGAGGTCTCACCATTGATTTATATAGGGGCATTATGATATTGGCTGATCTGTTTTCAATACCCTTCCTAATAATCCCCAGCATAGCATTGGACATCTTTATTGCAGTCACACACTGTCTCGACATTTTCAGTTTGGTGTAGTAGTTAAGTGCACGGACTCTAATCTGGGAGAACTGGGTTTGATTCCCCACTCCCCCACTTGCACCTGGCTGAATGACCTTGGGCAAGCCGTAGTTCTGATAAGAGCTGTTCTTGAAAAAGAGCAGTTTCTGTCAGAGCTCTCTCAGCCCCACCTACCACACAGGGTGTCTGTTGTGGGGAGGGGAAGGGAAAGGAGTTTGTAAGCCACTCTGAGACTCCAAGTGAAGGGTGGGGCATAAATCCAATCTCCTCCTCGTCGTCTTCTTCTTCATCATCATCTAGTCCAACCCCCTGCACAATGCAGAAAATTCCCTATTTCCTCCATACACAGCGGCTGCTTTGACCTTGGTTCAGTTACAGGTTCTTTCAGAGCTGTTCTCTCAAGGGCCGTTCTCGAGAGATCTCTCTCAGCCCTACCTGCCCCACAGGGTGTCTCTTGCAGGAAGGGGAAGGAGATTGTAAGCCACTCTGAGACTCCTTCCGGTAGTATTAAATAGATCTCCTGCCTGAAACATTGAGGAGTTACTATTAAAGTCATATCCCCTTCACTCCCTGATGTTTTGTAGTTGGCTCCGCCTTGGGTGGTAGCCATTTTGTGGTTGGTTCCACCTGCCGTGGCAGCCATTTTGTGGTTGTGGCCACCAGCCGGTCTCAAAATTTCAAAGGTGCCCACAGGCTGAAAAAGGTTGGGGACCCAGGTAGCAAGTCCTGAGACCCGTGTTCCCTCTAAGCTGAGTTAGTGTGAGGTAGCTCACAGTTTTTTAGCCTCCGGGTCACACATTTCTGTCTTAGCTCAGGGAGGAGGGCTCCAGAGCAAATTAATGTATGCAGCAGCCAAATCGCTCACTCACAACTTTAATGCCAGTCACTCACCAGGTAGAATTTTTGCTCGCAAGACTCCACAGCTTAGAGAGAGCATGGCCCGAGACCTTGGAAAGCAGCTGCCGGTCTGAATAGACAGTACTGACCTTGATAGTCCAATGGTCTGACTTCAGCTTCCTGTGTATATAATGCCCCACTGCATATGATCTTTTATCATTGGTGGTGGCTTCATCTGCATTGTGAACCTGGGCTTCCTTGGTGGACTCCCATCCAAGTACGAAGCGGGTCCGACATCGCTTAGCTTCCAAGATGCTGGGCCATCCAAGTGGGAAGGGGTCATTAAACCAACCCTATGGTTTTCACAAGGCAGCTATTCAGATCTTTCTGTAGAGAGAGGAGTCTTAGGACCTTTTGGGTTCCGTTTTAGTAGCTGGTTAGAATCACAAAAGGAGCTGCGGTGCCTCAAGTGGTTAAGACACTGAACTGCAGGCTGTGGAAGGTGAGTAGTTCAGCAGTTCAAGACCCGGGTGCCGCATGATGGAGTGAGCTCCCGTCTCTAGTTCCAGCTCCTGCCAACCTAGCAGTACGAAAGCAAGAAATTGCAAGTAGATAAATAGGTACCACTTCGACAGCCCCGTAGCTAGGGAATTCTTTGGGAGGGGGCCTTGGGGGGGCCCGCCAGCTAATTAAATGGAAGTACAGTGCAGGTGGTAAGTTGGAGCACTTTGGGGGCAGCCCTGGAGGGAGGGGACCCAGAAGAAACACAAGGGGGCCGGGCCCCGTGGGCCCCATGTTAGCTACGGGCCTGGTTGGAAGGGTTCAATAGAGGCCATGTAGTCCAGCCCCGTGCTCAATGCAGGATCAGCCTCGAGCACCCCTGACAAGGTTTTGTCCAGACGCTGCCTGAAGACTGTCGGTGAGGGGGAGCTCACCAACTCCCTAGCCAGCCGATTCCACTGCTGAACAACTCTGACTGTAAAAAACAAACATTTTTCCTAATATTTAATGAGTAGCCCTTCCACAACCTCATGCAGGTCATTTATTAAAAAAAATTGAAAAGTTCCTTGGCACTTATCCTTGTTAAATTGCATCTTGTTCAAATCCACCCACTTTTCCAGGGTGTTCAGTTCTTGTTGAATTCTATATCTTTTGGTGTATCCGCTGCTCCTCCCAATTTGGTGTCATCTGCAATTTTAATGAGCAGCCCCTCCACACCCTCATCCAGATCATTGATAAAAATATTGAAAAGTACCAGGCCCAGAACCGAGCCCTGTGGCACTCCACTGGATACCTCCCTCCATTCAGATGAAATGCTATTGACAACAACTCTGAGTGCGGTTCTCCAACCAGTTCCCTATCCACCTAACTATCCCAGAGTCCTGTCCCCAGTCCTCGAGTTTACCCATCAGAACTTCATAGGGAAACCTGTCAAAAGCGAATGGATTTTTTTTCCATTCCAGACAGACCTGTTTGAGTAACTGGCTGCTAACACATTTTATTTACCTCTTCATACAAAGCCGCTTTTGTCCGGTTCAAGAAGCTTGGTTGAGCGGTTTTTGAGGGAAACTGCTTTCTTCCATTTTCACCTCTTCATTGTGCTTCTGAATTGCTGTGGTGTGCTGTTTAAAATGTTTGTGGTGCTTCCTACAATGCTGCGTTTTCCCCCTGCCCTTTTTCATGGCACGATATTCCTTGATTTTTTTTAAAGGCATTCTATGGCCCCGGTCACACATGCCGAAAAATGCGGGGGGAGGCGTGGGCTATTTGTGTCGGCGCAATTAGACCCACGACAACGTGGTCAGACACATCGGCGACAAACCATGGTTCTGTCCCTCGGCGCTTGTGGTTCACCGAAGATGGCCGGAGGGGAAAAGCCACGGTGGCACGATCACATGGACAGAATCCATCGGCAGCCCGTGGCAAACCATTTTCCAGTACTTTTGGTCAGGTATTTTTTAAACGCACATTTTCGGCGGCACTCCACGGGTTGGCCACGGGTGCGCTACGCCTGCCAGATGTTGTAGTGTGATTGCGCCCGGAAAATCCGCCTAACATTTGTGGCTCTCCCATGGCAAATTCGCCGTCTGACTGGGGCCTCTGTTGGTCTAGCACACGGGTGGCCAAACTGTGGCTCAGGAGCCCCATGTGGCTCTTTCACACATATTGTGCTGTTCCCCGCAGTGCAGCTGGGGAAGTGAAGGGGAGGCATGTCTCCCTGATCAGTCTTCCCTTCCCCAGCCAGTGTTTCCCTCACTGGGTAGGCTTGAGGTGGTGGTAGGGGAGCAGAGAAAGAAAGCAACTTTAACTTTATTTATTTATTTATTTATTTAATTCTATTTATACCCCGCCCTTCCCACAAGTGGGCTCAGGACGGCTTACAGAATTGGTACCCAGTATCATAAAACCATACGAAGATTAAAACATTCCAAAACATTTTAAAAAATCAATACACAAAATGCTAGTGCAGATGATCGTCTATCAATCGTTCAAATGGCATATTGTATAACACACAACCAATGTTTCTAATTCCATGATCTTTGGCATTGCGCGGTAGTGCGGCGCATTCTCCAGGCCAGGGCCGATCCATAGCCACCGATGTTGGTGGTAGTGGGGTGGCGGCTCCTAATTGAATGCCTGGTGGAAGAGCTCTGTCTTGCAGGCCCTGCGGAACTGTAAAAGATCCCGCAGGGGCCTGATCTCCTCCGGGAGCTCATTCCACTAGCATAGAGCCACTACTGAAAAGGCCCCGGCTCTAGAAGCAGCCAGCTTGACATCTCTCGGGCCAGGAAGAGTCAGGCGATCCTGTGTTCCTGACCTCAATGCTCTTTGGGACACATATGGGGAAAGGTGGTCCCTCAAGTAGGCATTTTGAAAGTCCCCCCCCCCCAAGCCTTCAAATATCATTGGACAAATAAAATATCATTATCGATATCTATTTTTTCACCCCTTTTGTTTTTCTTTTTAGCACTCTTATTGAATGTTAATAAAAAGCAATATTTTTTTCAATAAAAACATACCTGCAATGTTTGTTCATGTCTTGTGGCTCTCAAACATCTGGCATTTATTGTATGTGGCTCTTATGTTAAGCACATCTGGCCACCCCTAGTCTAGCGCTATAGCGCTCAACTTAGAACATTTTTTTAAAAAAATTAAGGAAGATCGTGCAGTGGGAAGAGGCAGGAAACAAAAAGCCATATTGATTGAAATAACCATCGCACTTCAGAGACGGCTCACTAACAGAAGGAGGAATTTGGGAACACCCCCCTGCTGCTCGTGATTGGCTGATGGCCACAGCTGATGGTGACTGGCATGGGGTATAACTCCGTGGTTCTTTAGGGAAGAGCTCTCTTCTCTTGCTCTCTTGCTCCTGGGGACCTGACTTTTGAAACAAAGAGCTTCTTGGTGAACTGATTGTGGTTGCCAACCTTCTGTTATTGTGGATCTGTATCTCTGAACAGTCCTGGACTATATACTTGCACAAGATGGGATTTCTCTTCAAAATCCCTTGGTACCAACTTGTACTGTTACACTGGACAACTTTGGTAACTATGATTATTATTAATGTGTAGTAAGGGCAAATAGCCATAGGTTGTTATTGTTTCTGTACCCTCTATTAGTCTCTTGTATGCTTTGCACTGAATAAAGATCATTCATATTTGTAATTGTCTCTGATGCTGTAACAGAACTCCAGGGCTAAATCTCATGTCTAAACTGACCACAGAGCTACCATTGTGAGCGTAATTGTGTGCACCTCTGAGTTAGAGTTGCTGATGTGTTAAGTCCCAGATGCAAGCTAAGAGATTGAATCTCTGCTCTTAGGCTGGGTGGGGACCCCTTTGAAGAGATTCTGGTGGCAAACTGTTGTGAATCCTTGAGAGAGTACAGACTATCTCGTGGATTGTGTTTAATGTGCTGAAATCTAGGATTCCCTCTCACCCCTGGACTGGGCTCAGTGGGTTAATTCATGACAGTCTCTCCATGGTCTCAGGCCTCTCTCACAACATCTACACTCTACGTTCCTTTCCACTGGCCATGCCGGGACTGGACCTGAAACATTTTACATGCAAATCATATGCTCTACCGCTAAGCCATGGATAATTCCCTGTTCTTTCAGCAAAAATCCAAGGACATCTCAATCTTGGTACGGACGCCCTCCTCTTAAAAGCTAACTCGATAAATTAAGCAGGAGGAATGGAATGAAATCTCCAGGTCTCCCCCTTTCCCTCAATTTTGAATGGCAAATAACCTGGCACCTTTCCCGAAGCCTTTGTTTTAATATTGACTTGGGGGATAAATGGGGGTGGGGGGGATACCTGGCTTGGCAGTAGTACGAGTGAAAAAGATCTCAGAAATGTAGCTTTGCGTGTGCTGGACACGAGGCGGCATTGCAATGAAGAAGAAGAAGGAGGAGGAGGAGGAGGAGGATTTTTGGAGGAGGTGGAGGAGGAGGAGGAGAAGGAGAAGGAGAAGGAGAAGGAGAAGGAGAAGGAGAAGGAGAAGAAGGAAGAGAAGGAGGAGAAGAAGGAGAGATTGGATTTATACCCCGCCCTTCACTTGGAGTCTCAGAGCGGCTTCCAAACTCCTTTCCCTTCCCCTCCTCACAACAGGCATCCTGTGAGGTGGGTGGGGCTGAGAGATCTCTTGACAGAAACGGCTCTTTTTCAAGGACAGCTGTGCCAGAGCTTGCGACTGACCCAAGGTCACATCAGCAGGTGCAAGTGGAGGAGTGGGGGAATCAAAACCCGGTTCTCCCAGATTAGAGTCCACACACTTAACCACCACACCAAACTGGCTCTCAATGCAGCTGCAAAAGGCAAATGAATGCTCCGTATGTGTGTGATGTGCTGTCAAGTCACTTTTAGCCTCCAAAACGTCCTGTTATTAATACCCTTGCCCCACTCTAGTTCACGTCTGTCAGACCTCCTACTGCAGCTAAGTGGCTTGACCTGGATAGCCCAGGCTAGCCTGATCTCATCAGATCTCAGAAACTAAGTAGGGTTGACCCTGGTCAGTACTTGGATGGGAGATCACCAAGGAAGTCCAGGGTTGCTAGGCAGATGCCCTGGTCACATGGAGGATTTGCCGCGCTAAAGGCACGAATGTCAGGCGGATTTTCGGGGTGCGATCACACCGCAACATCTGGGAAGCATAGCGCACCCATGGCCAACCTGTGGCATCCCACCGAAGAGGCACAGTAAGAAAGTACCTTGGAAAGGGCACTAGTGGGAGGGCTTCTAATGTCCTGGCCCCACTGGTGGACCTCCTGAGGGCACCTGGTATTTTTGGCCACTGTGTGATACAGAGTGTTGGACGCGATGGGCCTTTGGCCTGATCCAACATTGGCGTCTCTTATGATCTTATGTATTCAGAAAACACGGGGCAGTGGCAGGCATCTGATTGTGGGAGCGTTAGTAAACTGGATGTTTTTCATAAGCGCATGCGCACAAACACGTAACTGAAAGCAGTGCTGCACTGCGGAACTGCGCATACGCACAAACGCGAAACACTTGCTGTGCCGCTTCTTTGCCACGCTCCAGCATCGCCATGTGATTGCCAGCTAACAGCCTAAGCGCAAAGACTCGGGGGACCGTGTGATCAGGCTACTGCGCTTTATTTTGCTCCGGGGCAAACAGCAACGCCTCCCTCCCCCCGCATTATCTGGCCTGTGTGACCGGGGTCAGAGGCCGGCAAAGGCAAACCAGCTCGGTTTATCTCTTGCCTTGAAATCTCAGAAACTAAGCAGGGTTGGCCCTGGTTAGTACTTGAATGGGAGACCAGGAAGGAAGTCCCAGGTTGCTACACAGGGGCAGGCAACGGCAAAGCGCCTCAGTTCTTCTCTTCCCTGGAAATCTCAGAAGCTAAGCAGGGTTGGCCCTTTTTATTACTTGGATGGGAGACCACGAAGGGAGTCCAGGGTCGCTACACGGAGGCAGGCCATGGCAAACCAGCTCTGTTCACCTCTTGGCTTGAAAACCCCGTGGGATTGCCATAAGTCAGCTGTGACTTGACAGTACATAAATTAATAAACATTGTGCCTGAATAGTCCCTAAAGAGCTCGCTGGGCCAAGATGGTGCTTCAAGCCACAGCACTTCCAGATCAAGGATGTCAAACATGCAGCCCGGGGGCCGGATCAGGCCCCAGAGGCCTTTTATCAGGCTCACAGTGGGACTGGCCATCTCCTGCTTCCAGTTCTGCTGCAGCTGCTGCATCATCGCTTGCTTCACCAGACTCTCTTAGTCACTCAGCCATTTCGTGTTTTAACCTGGGTCCTCGACTCAGAACTCTGAGCATGAGATCTCTGTGGCGAATGTCAATCAATCAAAAGCAGGTTTGCAGCTTACCGAGCTAATGTTTTAAGCATGTCTTTATTTTAAGTTTAAAAAAACCCTGTGTTTGTGTCCTTTATAATGTTTATATCTCCGCTTCCTGGCATTACATTTCATGACACGCATGGCCTCGCCCGACAAGGTCTCCTTTATGTCAGAATCCAGCCCTCGTAACAAATGAGTTCGACACCCCTGTTCTAGGTCTATAAGACTAAAAGCATGATAGAAACTTTTCCCAGCTGCCATTCCGGGGGTGTTCCAAACCCTGGGGAGATGACGTCTTCATGGCTTGATAGCTATGTTGGCGTAGCAGCTGGAAGCTCCTTAGTGCCTGCAGGGGCAACCTAGAAAAAGGAAAATCCATCAGATGTCACGTTGCCAGAAGGCAGTGTGCTCCCACACACTTGATACCCCTAATTCCTTCATTATTGGAACCAGGATGACAAGATCTGATCTCCACCTTAGGTGTCCTTTAACAAAACACCATTAAAGCTTTCCCGGTTTTTTTCCGCCCGCGTTTTTAATTACTTTCTTCCCTCCCTAAATCTCACTCGGGCACGCTGAGAGTTGTAAAACACATGTTGCATTTCCATAATTTCTGCCCTGATGTTCTTCATAAAAGAAGGAGAGGGAGGGGGGTGAACCACTCCGGCTTATTTTCTTTTTCACGTGAATCCTTTGTCTTAGAAGGGCACTGTTCCCCCCCCCCTTGAATCCATTAAGATTTATCTTTGCAATTTCTCGCATTTTATCACCGGCTTCCGTTAGGGAAGGCAAATATGACGCCGTCAAGGGGCCGGCTTCGTAAAGTGTTCTGCGGATGGTGCCGTAAGACGGGGCATTAAAAAGAAACAGCTTTAAATCCCGGCAAAGGTTTAATGATGGGGGGCTGCACGAGACATGTAAATAAAAAAGCAAGCACTCGAGACCTCAGTTCGGCTGATGAGGCCGTATAATCTGGCTGGCTTTTTATAGGGTGTCGTTTCTGCGGAGTTTTACCATCTGCTCCTTGAACTGCAAGAGGTTTTTCTTGGTCTGTTGTCCCCCCCCCCCAAATAGAATCATAGAATCGTAGAGTTGGAAGGGACCTCTAGGGTCATCTAGCCCAACCCCCTGCACGGTGCAGGAAATTCACAAATACCACCCCCCACACCCACAGTGACCCCTGCTCCAGGCCCAGAAGATGACAAAAAACCTCCAGGATGTCCAGCCAAACAGGCCTGGAGAACAATTGCTTCCTGACCCCAAAGTGGCGATCAGCATTTCCCTGGGTGTGTAAGAAAGGGCCACGAGAACTAAGTGCTGAGGCAACCAGTGTTCCGTCTAAGCTGAGTTAGTGTGAGCTAGCTCACAGTTTTTTAGCCTCCGGCTCACACATTTTTGTCTCAGCTCAGGAAGGAGGGCTCCAGAACACACTAATTTATGCAGTAGCCATATCACCTGCTCACAACTTTAATGTCGGTAGCTCACAAAGTAGAATTTTTGCTCACAGGACTCTACAGCTTAGAGGGAACATTGGAGTCAACCCTTCCTGCCCTCCCTTTTCGTGATCTGCCTAAGTTCACACAATCAGCACTGCTGTCCGTTGGCCATCTAGCCTCTGCTTGAAAACCTCTTCCCAAGAAGGGGAGCCCACCACCTCCCGAGGAAGCCTGTTCCACCGAGGATGGCAACAGAAAACAACTCCACACCATCCTCTCTAGGACAGCCCTTCAAGTACTTGAAGATGGCGCTTATATCCCCTCTCAGTCGTCTCCTCTCCAGGCTAAACACACCCAGCTCCTTCAACCTTGCCTCATAGGACTTGGTCTCCTTTCAGACGATGGGCTCATTTCCTAGGGAAGATTCACATAGAAAGTGGCCTTGGCTTTTCAGCTAGCTGGAGGACAGATGCATGGCAAGTCTCATCTGTGGATCATCTGGGGCCTCCATATGGACCAGGGATTCCTTCATAAGGGATAGAGTGGGGAAACAAAATGGTCGAAGAGGCTGAGGAGGAGAGAGTGACTTGGTGTAGTGGTTAAGAGCGGTGGACTCTAATCTGGGAGAACCAGGTTGGATTCCCCACGCCTCCACATAAAGCTGACCTCGGGTCAGTCACAGTTCTCTCAGAACTCTCTCAGCCCCACCTACCTCACAGGTTGTCTGTTGTGGGGAGAGGAAGGGAAGGTAAATTGTAAGCCATTCCGAGACTCCTTTGGGTCGTGAAAAGTGAGGTATAAAAACAACAACTCTTCTTCTTCCTTCTTCCTTCTTTCTTCTCTTCCAGGACTGGGCTAAAAGGAGCAAAAAGGTCACCCAAGAGAAATGAGGGCATTCTGCAATCTGATTGGTTGGGACCAGTGTTCCCTCTAAGCTGAGTTGGTGTGAGCTAGCTCACAGTTTTTTAGCCTCCGGCTCATGCATTTTTGTTTTAGCTCAGGGAAAATGGCTCCAGAGCAAACTAATTTGTCCAGTAGCCAAGTCGCTCACTCACAACTTTAATACCAGTAGCTCGCAAAGGAGAAATTTTGCTCACAAGACTCCACAGCTTAGTGGGGACATTGGATGGGACAACCCCTAGAGTCATTCCAGCGTCTTCATTGTCAGCTGGCTTTGTTTGTTCTCTGTGACATATAAACATAGAGCTTGGAAGGGACCTCCAGGGACATCTAGTCCAACCCCCTGCACAAAGCAGGAAATTCACAACTACTTCCCCCTTCCCCCAGTGACCCCTGCTCTATGTCCAAAGGAAGGCAAGAAAACTCCACAGTCCATGGGCCGATATGACTGGCATTTCCCTGGGCGTGTAATTAACTAAGCACTGAGGCAACCTTGCCTGCCCTCCCACTCACGATATGCCTAAATTCCAGAATCAGCATTGCTGTCAGATGGGGCCATCCAGCCTCTGCTTGGAAACCTCCAAAGAAGGAGAGCCCACCACCTCCCGAGGAAGCCTGTTCCACTGAGGAACTGCCCTAACAGTCAGAAAGTTCTTCCTAATGTTTAGCCGAAACCTGTTTTGACTTAGGGTTGCCAAATTTAATCCACTTACCGGCGGGGGAGCGTCTTCTCACTCTGGGAGCTGGCTGGGCGTGCGTGTGCGCGCGCGCGCCGCCGGAACGTCGCCGGAAGTGACGCGCGACGTAGCACGTTGGGGGCGTGCCCAAGATCGTTGGGGGGGAAAACCATATGGTTCCCCCCCCGACGATCTGGGCCACGCCCCCAATATGGCCTACGTCGTGCGTCACCTCTGGTGACGCAGCTTCGGGGGCCGGGGTTCCCCCCGGGGCCGAATTCCGTCGCATCAGAAATCGGCCCTCCAAAGCGGGGGATTCCCTGCCCCCCCGGGCCCATTTGGCAACCCTATTTTGATTGGATTTCAAAGACAACATCACATGACCAAATCTATTTGGTGTTGAGAGCCAGTTTGGTGTAGAGGTTAAGTGCGCGGACTCTAATCTGGGAGAACCGGGTTTGATTCCCCACTCGTCCACTTGCACCTGTTGGATGACCTTGGGCAAGCCGTAGTTCTGATAAGAGCTGTTCTTGAAAAAGAGCCGTTTCTGTCCTCTCTCAGCCCCACCTCCCTCACAGGGTGTCTGTTTTGGGGAAGGGAAAGGAAAGGAGTTTGTAAGTCACTCCGAGACTCCTTTGGGTAGTGAAGGGCAGGGTATAAATCCAATCTCCTTCTTCTTCCATTGCTAATACAGCACCGTGTTGATTGCATGGCCCATAATTGGATGGGATCCCTTTAAGAGGAAAAAGATATCCTCCCTGAGCAGATGAAAGCAATGCCAAAGGAAGAGGTGACCCTCGAGGACATGCCTGCCCCCCATGTCTCCATCTCCTACTGGTTGCCCTGTCAGGCCTGATAACACTTCCTGCAAGCCATACTTGCAAAACGTATCATGTGGAAAATCCCAGATAAACTGAGGGCATGCTGTATTCTGCCCAGGAAGGAAAAAAAAATCCCTATAGAAATCCTAAACTCTGTATACAGCTTTTCAAACGGTGCCAATCTAATCTAATGCCAAGGTCAGAGGAAAGGGGTGGTGGATCTAAATGTCTGAAAGAAATGTAAATGCATAGAATACAGTGTGAACTCTTTTACTGTATATGGCAGGCTTCCCAAGTACTTACCGTGATTCGGCGGAGGACACAGACGTCTTCGCAGGGTCATTCCTGCGGGGACAACAGACGCGCCGCACCATGCCGTCACCAGGACGTGACGCTGGGTGACGCTCTGGCAATGGGGCTTGAAACTCGATGGTATCATCGAGTTTTCAGCTTAATTGCCAGAGCGTCACCCAGCGTCACTTCCTGGCGATGGCATGATGTGTTCCAGGGAGGAATGGTCTGGCCGGGGAGCATGTTCCCCCCCGCCGGATCGCGGTAAGTACTTGGGAACCCTAGTATATGGCCATATCCAAACATATGAACATAAGAACACAAGAAGAGCCCTGCTGGACCAGACCAGTGGTCCATCTAATCCAGCATCCTGTCTCACACAATGGCTGACCAGTTTCTCTGGAGGTCCAACAGCAGGGCACAGATGCCTTCATAAGAACATCAGAGGAACCCAGTGGTCCATCTAGTCCAGCATCCTGTCTCACCCAGTGGCCAACCAGTTCCTCTGGATGGCCAAAAACAGAGTGCAGAGAACATCAGAAGAGTCCTGCTGGACCAGACAAACAGTCCATCTAGTCCAACATCCTTTCTCACACATCAGCCAACCAGTTCCTCAGGATGGCCAACAACAGGGAATAGAGGCTGAGGTCCATCTAGTCCAGTGTCCTGTCTCACACAGTGGCCAATCAGTTCCTCTGGAGGTCCAACAACAGGGCAGAGAGGTTAAGGCCTTCCCCTGATGTTGCCACCTGGCACTGATATTCAGAGGCTGTCTGCCAGGAAATGTGGAGGTTCCCTTTAGCCACCTTGGCTAGTAGTAGTATGCTCCCTGATTGGCTAGAATCACCCACACCACTAATGCAGGCAGAAGAAAGTCCAACAAAAATGTCAGGAAAGTGGTGGCAGAGAAACAAAGGCAACAGACAGGTCCCTCCCCCACAAAAGGTGAACATTTTTTTTAGTCGAAGTACTTTTTATGGGAAATATTCCTTCCCCAAAGCACAGAGAACCGAAATCGGAAGACGTTTGCAACCCCCTTAATAATGATGCAGATGGCACTGTCCATCCAGATGTGCATTTGCATTGGTGCCATTTATTTATGGGGATGGTGGTTTCTGTGTGAGCATCTCCCTGTCAGGTCGTGAATTTTGGCTGATGCGCACAGGTATAAAAAAACAACACAACACATTTAAAGAATATTACCCACATCCCCCAACCAGTGTGCACTATCCAATCACAGGACAACAGGGCTTGTGAACAGCCTGGTTTGCAAATATGCGTCCCACGCCCACCCCTTCATGCAATATGGGCAAGTACTGAGAGATTATTTTTTTTTAAAAAAAAAAGCCTAATAAGAGAGGGAAAGAAGACCACTCACCAAAGTGAAATAAAAAATGGGAATAAGGATAAATAATAATAAAATAATAATAATCTTCCAATTTATTGATCGCTCAATCCTTGCAGAGCTGCTGGCTCTGAGCGATTTACAGTTACTCATTTCACAAGGGACTAACAATGCTTTATAGGGGTAAGGGAGGACAACACATATAATCTTTACATAACACACGTTTTGCAGCCAACAGGGATTTGTTCAGTTGCCAGTCAGATGTGATCTGGACGGCATTTTTCCCACTCGGCTTGGCTTGGCCGGATGACGTCAGCTCTTCCTCTCCAGGACTCTTCGGATCACAGCTCCATACTGCCACCACCTGGCCGGAACAGCCCATTACAGGCTTCTTGATGCCGAAGAGATCTTCTACGCTTTCGATCTTGCGAGCCGAATCTTCCGTTCGCCGGCTAACACCTCCCCCACGGGGAGTGGTACCCATTTTATCTACTCGCTGAAGCTTTCGAACCGCTGGGTGGACAGTGAGCTGGGTGGACGGCGAGCTGTGGTAGCTCACACCAGCGCGGGGCTAGAACTGACAGCCGTCCTGTTCAGCTCAGATGTTACTTGTGACCAGAGGATAAATCCCCTGTGCCACCGCTCCCCTAACTGCTGGAATAGCCTCTTCGGCCAAATCCTTTGACCAAAAAAAGTATAGGTCACCCAAGAAGCTATTGTGCAGCTTTCCTGTGGTGAAAGAAGGAATCATAGGACCTGCCATTCTTAACAGTCCTCACTCTATTGATCATTCACCATTCAGGCTTCTGCCTCAGCTTCCCGATTATCCAAGCTCGATGGGAAATCTTCCGCCCCCAGCTTCAGATTCCCACCCTCAAGAAATTCAGGAGCAGGAGGAAGAAAACAGCCTCCGTGGTGACATTCTAGGAATTTCCCCTAGTCTCCATGCTCTATACCATAGAGATTTGGGGGATTCCTAGAGTGTCTGCCAGAACTGACATAACATCCTCCCCAAACGCGACCCCCCTGTCCAAATCTCCTGTCATTTGCTTAGGCAGTGTAGAGAATCCTACTTCCACCCAGAGTTGCCAGTCCTCCAGTCGAGAAAATTGATGCTTTGGAAAGTGGACTCTGGGCCGTTGAACCCCACTGAGGTCCCTGTCCTCGCCAGGCTCCACCCCCAAATCTTCAAAAGTTTCCCAACCTGGATCTTGCAGCCCTATCCCCTCTCACCCACTGGTGGCTAGGGGAGACCTGGCAACACCTAGAAAAAACATGAGTTTCCCTTTGCCTCCCAGACACAATAGAAACCCCCAGCTGTCCCCTGCCAGTGGCCGGGGCAGGAACCTGCCAGCCCTGCCAGTGTGGTGTAGTGGTTAAGTGCGCGGGCTGTAATCTGGGAGAACCGGGTTTGATTCCCCACTCCTCCACTTGCACCTGGCTGGATGACCTTGGGCAAGCCATAGTTCTGACACAGCTGTCCTTGAAAAAAGAACCGTTTCTGTCAAGAGCTTTCTCAGCCCCGCCTACCTCACAGGGTGTCTGTTGTGGGGAGGGGAAGGGAAAGGAGTTTGTAAGCTGCTCTGAGACACCTTTGAGTAATGAAGGACGGGGTATAAATCCAGTCTCCTCCTCCTCCTCCTCCTCCTCTTCTTCTAATAGGAAGCTATGCAGTTCATTCAGGCACTTCAAAACTCTACAGGTTCATACCTATCGACCAGGCCTAAATCCAAGAAACTGAGAGAAAAGTCCAAAATATCCTCCTTTCGAGTATATTGATTTACTTACTTAAAAGAAAAAACACAGCGAATAAGGTTACTGGGTCTGGACTTTGAACTTTCATTCTTGGCAATGGGGCGTGAGCAGCTTTCAAAGTGGGGAAATTTAGACTGCAGACTCCCTCAGGGCACAGACAGGCTTCTTCTTTGCATTTTTGTGTGGTATTTTGCAAAGCCTCATGAACACTGATGGTTTTATAAAATGTGTAGTGGTTGAGCGTGCAGACTCTAATCTGGGAGAACCAGGTTTGATTCCCCACTGCTCCACTTGCACCTGCTGGATGACCTTGGGCAAGCCACAGTTCTGGCACAGCTGTTCTTGAAAAAAAGAGCAGTTTCTGTCAGAACTCTCTCAGCCCCATCTACCTCACCTGGTAGGTGTTTGTGGTTATTGTTGGAAATGATGTTTCCCCACGCAGATCCCTATTTAAAGGGGAAGGCAGGTTATAAATTGAAATCAATAAATCTTTGGAGTCCCTGCTTCGGTTTCACCCCCTCTCTGAGGCTAGACAGGTGGCAAACCAAGAAAGGGCCTTCTCAGTCGTGGCCCTAAAACTCTGAAACTCCTTCCTCAGGGAGATCCATCCGTTGCCCTCTACTGGTGTCTTCTGCCAGTGGATGAAGGCATTTTTGTTTCATTTGGCGTACCACCCCCCATAACAGTTCTTCGCTCTCCTCCCTGTGTTTGGTGCTGTTTGTTGATGTGTATTTACTGAATCGTTTTATCATTTTAGATGCTGTTTTAAATTGTTCAAATATTTTAATGTTTTTAAATTTGCTGTCTTGGGAACCCTGATGGGGCACAGAAAGGCAGAATTTTATTATTTTTTTGATGCAAACAAATTCTAGCTTTCAGCGCTGCTGCAGAAATTGGGCTTTTCCTTTCCCCTTATCTTACTATTTGGCTTAGGGCGTGGGCGTTAGGAAGCTTGGAAGGTTAAAAGTCAGAGAGTTAAAAGCCGGATAGAGGTTTCCTTTTCATGTCTCCGAAAATAATACACCGATATATCGAGCCACTTCAAAACAGTAAAAAAACAGTAAAAACAAGTAAATATTTTAAAACTTGCGGAGTGTATCATCTAGCTGTCGTCCTCCTCCGCCATCTTAGATACACATACTAGTGCAGATTTGTAGTGCATGGGAATCAAGAAATGGTTGTGGATACTGTTAAGTCGCTCGCTTAACAACGTAGTCGGAGAGTGATTCAGCAAAGATTCAGTTTTATTCAACAACTCGAACACAACTCCAACACGGATCAACATCTGATAGCCAGTACAGCTTCTGTTCCCTTTTTAACCTCTCCCGGCTAATGTAGCCACGCCTTACTGTACAATACCAACCAATAAGATTGTTTGCATAATGACCAATCATAGACGTTCCCGCTCAGGGAGCTTGCTGGTACCTGATTGGTTGGTTCTTCCTGGGCTACCAATACGATTGGATGGATTAGGATCCTAGCCCAGGACGAAGCTTTACATGGCATTTCAATTATGTTGTTCACATACAGTTATGCATTCAATGGCAGCTATTGAATACATTACAGATACTCGAGGTTGATATGTGAGACATGGAGTTGCCAGGCTCCAGGTGGAACCTGGAGATCTCCCAAAATTACAATGGTCTCCAGAGATCAGTTCCTTGGAGAAAATGGCTGCTTTAGGAGGAGGAGGAGGAGGAGGAGGAGG
>NW_015168759.1:30052-31134 GCF_001447785.1 Gekko japonicus | reverse complement strand
CGATTGGATTTATACCCCGCCCTTCACTCAGAGTCTCAGAGTGGCTTACAAACTCCTTTCCCTTCCCCTCCCCACAACAGGCACCCTGTGAAATAGATGGGGCTGAGTGAGCTCTGACAGAAACTGCTTTTTCAAGAACAGCTGTGCCAGAGCTTGTGACTTACCTAAAGTCACATCAGCAGGTGCAAGTGGAGGAGTGGGGAATCAAACCCGGTTCTCCCAGATTAGAGTCCGCGCACTTAACCACTACACCAAACTGGCTCTCGGGAAGGAGGTCTTTATGGCATTATACCCCCACTGAGGTCTTGCCCCTCCCCAAATCCTTCCCTTCTCAGGCCCTTCCCCCCAAATCTCCAGGGATCTCCCAACCATGAGTTGCCCAACCGAGTCCCAGATCTGACTGGCAAAACTGCACGGGAGGGGGTAGTGCTACCCATCTCTTCTCTCCCATTCCAAGGCCCCATGCAAAACTATGTTTGGATTATGGTTGCCAACATCCCGGCGGTGACCACAGATCTCCCACTATTAAAGCTGGTCTCCAGGTGACCGAGATCAGTTCCCCCCCGGGGGGAGGGAAATGTCAGTTTTGGAAAGTGAACTCTATGGCATTATGTCCCATTGAAGAGGGGACATGCTTGCAGTCTTCAAGGATTCGAAGCGCTGTCATGTAGAAGATGGAGCAGATCTATTCTCTCTTGCTCCGGATTGCAAGACTAGATCTAATGGGTGGAAATTACAAGGGAATCGTTACCGGCTAAAGCCGGTTTGGTGTAGTGGTTAAGTGCGCAGACTCTAATCTGGGAGAACCGGGTTTGATTCCCCATTCCTCCACTTGCACCTGCTGATGTGACTTTAGGTAAGTCACAAGCTCTGGCACAGCTGTTCTTGAAAAAGCAGTTTCTGTCAGAGCTCACTCAGCCCCATCTATTTCACAGGGTGCCTGTTGTGGGGAGGGGAAGGGAAAGGAGTTTGTAAGCCACTCTGAGACTCTGAGTGAAGGGCGGGGTATAAATCCAATCTCTTCTTCTTCTTCTTCTTCTTCTTCTTCTTCTTCTCTATAAGAGTGGTTGAGCAGTGGAGCA
>NW_015168759.1:27239-29317 GCF_001447785.1 Gekko japonicus | reverse complement strand
TCCTGCTGACACGGAGGCAGGTGCCCATTAATTTGACAGTTCACGGTTATGGGCATTCAGGGTCTATCTGGAACCACAACCTGTCCCAGCAGGTCTCATTACCGCCGGATAAAACGTTATCTCAGCTGCTCTTCCCTTTTCTTGGAAGGCAGCCACCCACAATTACCCATGCAGCAGAAAGTGGTTAATAAGGATACCGGGGGCCGGGGGGGCGCATGCAGGCGGATCGACCCCCTGTGCTCAATTCAGGAACGCACAAACCCCTCCCCCTTCCCAAATTAGACCGTGACCAACTGGCCAAAGCTAGCCGGGTCTGATTCTTTCAAGAGACAGATGGACCTAAACACACGTTCCTCCAGTTCTCCGCTTGCTGGTCATGCCACGAAAGAGTCCGCTCTCTACAACAGCTGGGGAGGCACAGGAATCGTCTCGCAAGGTTCGGCAGCATTCAGGATGTGTACGGCTGCTGTCCAGGAAACTGTTCCAGGTACACACTAGGCACAATAGTATTATTTCTGGGGACTGGGGAGGGGAGAGGGGATGTTTACACACGGACTTTCTCTTGTGCAACGGAGGAGACCTGCAGAGAACAAGTTCCATCTTGGACACCCCAATTCTACATCTGGGATAGCTATGCCGGCAAGGGCCCATGTGAGGCCTCCGTCTAGGGCTGCTAACTTCCAGGTGGAGACTGAAGATCTTATTTATTTATTCAAATTTATATCCCACCCATTCCAGCCTAGGCCGGCTTAGGGCGGCTTACATAAAATCAACAAAAACATTTAATAATGTAATAAACCTTTAAAACAATGTTAAAACAATTATAAGTCCATACTAGCTGCTATTAGGAGCTGCGGTGGCTCAAGTGGTTAAGACGCTGAACTGCAGGCTGTGGAAGGTCGGTAGTTCAGCAGTTCGAGACCCGAGTGTGCCGCATGATGGAGTGAGCTCCCGTCTCTAGTTCCAGCTCCTGCCAACCTAGCAGTTTGAAAGCAAGAAATTGCAAGTAGATAAAGTCAAGTCAAGTCAAGTCAGCCTTTATTGGCATAAAATATCAGTACCATTTATACATTTTAAAACCAGTTGAAAGCACACATATAAAAATCTAAAAGAACCTTAAAGGCAGCTTTAAAGCCAAGGAGAGAAACTTAGCCACCTTCTCTGTAATGTCCGGGCTGAGATCACTTAAAAGTCTATGCACCTTAAGTGCATCAGAACAAGCACCCATACTGGTTAAAAGAGAATATAAATGTGTGATCAATAGGTACCACTTCGGTGGGAAGGTAACAGCGTTCCGTGCGCCTTGGTGTTTAGACATGCTGGCCACATGACCACGGAAACGTCTTCGGACAGCGCTGGGTCTTCGGCTTTGAAACGGAGATGAGCACCGCA
This sequence comes from Gekko japonicus, assembly GCF_001447785.1. Taxonomy (NCBI): domain Eukaryota; kingdom Metazoa; phylum Chordata; class Lepidosauria; order Squamata; family Gekkonidae; genus Gekko; species Gekko japonicus. Next base: position 27,925 of record NW_015168759.1, on the reverse strand, counting down.
ACCCTAGAGTCGGATTCAACTGGCTTTCGAGCAAGGGAACTGTCTTTATCTTAAATAAATCAGACATATGGTGGTTTATTACTTGTTGAATTAAATTAGTAAATTTTTGAAAACATTTTCATATATTAGATTAAAAGTTACACCTTAATTGTTTAATTAAAGTTGATGATTGTTTTTAATTTATAAAAAATTATCCGCCTTGCTTTTAGCTATAGTTTTACTAGTATTCATTCACTTTGACGAAATGTGTTTGTTTGTTTGTTTGTTTTTTTTAATCTCATGACAAATTCATGTAATATCTTGTATTTCCTTTCTGAGTTTTATGTAACCTTGGTTATGTTTAATAAATAAAGGCTCCAGTTTGGTGTAGTGGTTATGTTCGTGGACTCTAATCTGGGAGAACCGGGTTTGATTCCCCATTCCTCCACTTGCAGCTGCTGGATGACCTTGGGCAAGCCATAGTTCTGATAAGAGCTATTCTCTGTTTGACTCCCCACTCCTCCACTTGCACCTGCTGGCTGACCTTGGGGAAGCCATAGTTCTGGCACAGCTGTTCTTGGAAAAGAGCAGTTTCTGTCAGAGCTCTCTCAGCCCCGCCTACCTCACAGGGTGTGTCGGTAGTGGGGAGGGGAAGGGAAAGGAGCTTGTCAGCTGCTCTGAGACGCCTTTGGGTAGTGAATGGTGGG